>NC_081192.1:5425000-5500000 GCF_902713425.1 Acipenser ruthenus | reverse complement strand
GTTAATGGTTTTATTGTGGTACCATCCATTTAGCAGTCCCGGTTTCAGTGAGTGCTTGTTTGTGATTTTTTTA
This sequence comes from Acipenser ruthenus, assembly GCF_902713425.1. NCBI lineage: Eukaryota > Metazoa > Chordata > Actinopteri > Acipenseriformes > Acipenseridae > Acipenser > Acipenser ruthenus. The sequence goes on along the minus strand of NC_081192.1, from coordinate 5,499,927 downwards.
CATTTTTTTTTAATTGATCTTCTGTACTTACTGGTCTAAGTTTAAAATCAGATCAAACTTAGAAACTAAATCCTCCACAAACAAACAGCAAAATATTGTAATGGACACAAGCCAAAAACAAAAAGAATAAGCCCGTTTTTTTGTTTTACAGTGATATCTTCTCTGTAGAAATGTAATCATCTAAGTGACTGACTAGAGCAAATTACACAGCTTGTGTATCCTTTGTGGAAAATTAGCGCGCTTCAGCCACTCTCCAATAGAGGTACTATAAGAAGTGAAAAACAGATACGTTATTAATGATAATCTATTACCATCTCTGTTCACCAGAACACTTAATCTGCTTTGCATCTTGCTTCCTAATAGCTCTTCCATTTCAGTTGCGAGTAGAGAGGTAGGTAACATGAGCACTTGAGATAAACACCAGTCAGACCAGTGTGTTTTACAGCTGGCATATGTTAACAGTGCCTTATGGCAATATTCAATCAAATGATTCCATAAACTATAAATAATCACCCTAATGCCTATTATTCTTCATTGTTACCGGTCGCCATGGTGCTGAATTTGACTCTGAAGAATTCACCACCATTATAACCCTCATTGTCTCTCTGAAATCTGATCTAATTGCACAATCCACACCTGTTCTACGGTTGAGTCGTTTTTTTCCTTTTTGATGGAGGCAAGTTTTATGTAAAATAAATACATAAATAAAAGCCACTAAAACAGGAGGCTGCAGTAAAATATAGCGTGAGTTTAACAGTCAAAAACAGTGCAAAAAAGATTGGGCTTTGTGGACATTGGAAGATTGCTGATGGGTGCATAAATAAAGAATGCTAGAACATCTGTTCTTTGTTGTGCGTTCAGCTTTTTAATGTCTTCAAAGAGCAACTCTGATGCATCACTGACTACCACTCCCTGTTCCAGCAACATTTTAGCAGAGAATAATAAACCATCTTGGGGGAATACAGACAGCCGTCTCTGTTAATTTATATATGCAGTATCTAGGTTTTCCATTTATAGGACTTTTTACTTGGTTTATTTAAAAATGCTATACCTATGGGAAAACAAATGTGGGTATGCAGTTGTGGCTATATGGCCATGAGCACAATTAAAAAGTGAAGAGTTTTTTTTTTTTATCCCTCATCTACTTTTCTGATGCAGCTTGCAATGAAGAGAGACAAGCCGTGCATCCATTCTGTTGTTGTGTGGGACATTCCCAATGAAGACGTTCACATACCCGCCCAATACTGTTCCAATACTTGCAGCAAGGCAGTGTAGGCCTTCAAAAAATGGATGATGTCATTAACTGTGGTATATTATGTTCTTTGTTAACTGAATAATGTAATAAATGATTTAGGATTTTCCTATGAATAAATCAATAATCACACTGTTAAATAAACTGTTGGAAATGTATTACCTGATTATAAATAATCACTATGCCTCCAAGGTGAGGTGCGGTTTATTTTCCAATCTTCTTCAGTAAAGTATTCCAATCAAAACCAAGATCAAATTTCCCCTTAGCATTCATGTTGTTTTTAAACTTATGGATCATGTCATTTTTTTGTCTGATATGAATATTAGTCAGTGGCCATTTTTCCTCCTATCTGTTCAATCGTTTATGATTTAAAATGATAATTTAAATGAAACTAGAGAAACAGCTCCCTATTCTTGACACACTCCCAATTAAAACCAGTAAAGTTATAAATAGAACAGAAAATAAAGAGTTAACAATATAACCGTGCTGTCTCTCCCCTCACCCCCCTTGCAGTTACCCCCTGGTCTAACTCATTTCTTAAGCTTTAATCTTTAATTGTCTTGTCAAATATCTAGGCAATAGCCCCTATGTCTGTTTGAGTTCAGATGTAACATCCACAATCCATTCAATACATATTTCTCATTCACTGGTGTTTTGTGGGTTGTTGTGAACCACTGAACCAAGGATTATAGGAAGCATCCCTGGCAATGGACGCTGATAGATTTGAAAATCCCATGAGGCAGTAACCATGGTACATTTTTAATTTTTTTTATAAACGTTGCCACCTGAACCCCTCACCCACAGCTCTGTTTCTTGCTATGAGGATGTCTGTACTGGTTTGTAGAAGGGAGGATCTCTGGAGGTCATTATGGGCTTACATCAGTATTAGTGGAAATTAAATAGGAGACAACATATTTCTTTAATGATGTTTTGCTGTTATACATTTCAGCCCAACTGAGTTTTTTTTTTTTTCAGTGTAAGCCAAAATACAGTATTTGGCTGTGTGGTTTCAATCCATTGTGATGTGTTTGTCACAACTCTGGCTTTAAATGAAACACAAGTATAAAGAATAACGCCTGTCACCTCAAGCTTTTCACAGCAAAAGGAATCACATATAATGCATTTACATTTATTACATTATCCAATAATTTCCTTATTAACATTTCCATTTTTGAGTGTAAAATGTTACTAATATAGGGCAAGCGTTGATTTATCCCATAAAAGCTATAGTATGTCACCATTTAAATGTGCTGAATGCACTATTTTTGCAAACTTTACTAAGATAATAGAGGTGTAATTATTGTAGAGTGTTAATTATTTTAAAGAGGGCTCCTGAACTCAGGTAAAAGTAATTGCAGCAAACACAGTGATTCCATAAATCTTACCCATTTTATCTTTCCTTAGCTACATAGGTGTCTCATGTGATAGCAATCATATCGTTTAATTTTAAAACACGCACCTGGTGCTACACTCAGTTAAAGACCGATCCTAATTGTCCTGCCTTGTCTTACCGTCCAGGAAGAGTGTTACTGCATTAGCTCCTTGGTCATTTCTGGGTCAAAGCATCTTACTAGCTTAAAGCATACCAGTTACAAAGGGAAGCAGCTGGTTGGTTACTGACAGGAAAGAAACCAGCAAAGGGGAGGGGACAATTTCACCCTCTATGGAGAAATGACCCAGGAAGTGCAAGACAGTCTAAAAGCATGGCTTGCAAACAGAGATTTCTTTAACCTAGAGCAGCACCAGATGTCATGTTTTAGAAAGAAAATACATGTGTGCTATAACATGTGTTTCTTTTCAAACCGCACATTTGAGATCTACTGCATATAATAAATGGATGTGCATGGCGGAACACAATTGTATAGAACTATTTTGTTAGCTGCAAAAACTGCAATACTAGCCACTCATTATGATTGCAAACATCAAAAAAGGAAAGGGCATAGTAAATAAAGAAATCAGAAAGTGACATTTAGAGGTACTTATTGTTTAAACATATAGAATATAATTCTAGGGTAGTTTCAGAGATCCAGCGTAGCCTAACAGATTGGTACTCGTTGCTTAAAATTACTTACACACCAAGCAGCAGACAACTGATTGCTAATAATCAACACTTTTGTTCATAGGCAAAATATTAGCAGGTGGTGCAACACTGCCTGTGTAATGTGTGGGAGCTGCTTTTGCAGATATTGCCAATGTTGTTTATGATTTGACATCCTGAAACACACAAGAGGCATACAGCTACTGCTGCCTTTAGGATATCTCTCTTACCTTCATATACAAACCGAAGGGTCTAGTTACAAACAATTCATAAGGACCTTCAAAAGAAAGCTGTTCACTCAAGTGTCAAGTGAACACAAAGGTAGATGATTGTTTTAAACAATTTGTGATGCTGTGAATCAGTTCTCTTTGTATTAAAATGTTTCAAGCAACGGGGGCTCTCAACAGATCTAGGTCTATTGGAAAAAGTGCATTTGTTCACATAAAATGACTGTTTTCAGTTTAGACATCCTGTTTTTGTAGACTTTGTTTAAAATGAAGCCCTTAAAATAACTGTACATATATATATATATATATATATATATATATATATATATATATATATATATATTGTAAGAAAGAGTAGCGTCGCCTTTAAGAAATGGCGGCGCCATTAAAAAACAAACAGCACCCAGGAACCTGAGCACTAATGAATAGGGCGGGGTTCCTGGGGTATATAAGGAAGTAGGGTAGGACAGGATGGGGTGATTGTGGGGAGCACCGCTGGATCGTCCTGCTGAAAAGTACCCAGAAAGTAAAGAGTGTGTTACAAAGTATCGTAAGGTAAAGTGAACGTTTTGTTTGGTTTGAATAAGAGTTTTGTTTTTGGTAAACTGTGAGCGTTTCCTCTTGGTGAGGTAGTCTTTTGTTTTGACGAGTTTAATCTATTTTATGAAACGTTTGTATAAACGCCGCTCCACAGTGTTAAGTTGAAGCAGTCCCGCAGTTTCCGTGACGGTTGGGCACTGTCACAGCTGTCGTCTGATTGACTGTGTAAAATACCCGGGACCTGAAGGGAAACTGTGCATGCACGCGCTGCAGGAGCAGCGGGTTGAAACAAAAAAAAAGTGGACTGAGGCAACAGTCTGGTTTGCAGGACGCAGTTTATTGTGAGACATACAGGAACCACATTATATACAGGTGTGTGGAAAGTGTGGACATTGGGCGTGGACTCTGGGACACTCGTGTGTGTTCTGGAATCTACCAGGACATTGGCTGCCGGGGTCCTTTCCCCACAGTCTGGATATTATTCATTAACGCTGTTGGGTACGTCTTTTGGAGGTGGGTCACAGGAGTGGCCTTCCAGGAGCCCTTCTTCAGAGGGGCTCGTTCCATACTCCAGCAGAGGGTGTTTTCTTTATTCTTACCTGTGTTGCAGCGAGACTCCAGCAGAGGGAGTTGGCGCCGTCCTTACCTGTGTTGCAGAGAGACTGCAGCAAGGGGGAGTCTGTGGATACTTACCCGTGTTGCAGAAACACGCCAGCCGAGGGAGCCCGTCTGACTACTTGGAATACAAAGCTACTACCGCTGGGAGAGCCTACGGTGACCCCTTTCCGTAGACAGCCCTCTTGGGAGGACTTGTACAGGCCTCGGCCTGCAGGACATGGTATTCTGAAATAGTTAGAGAGGGGCGAAGAAGTGAGTCAGTTAGTGACCCGTACAGGGCAATAAGTTATAAAAGGAGTGTGTTGGTGTCTGAATATTGTAAATAAAAGTTACTTGCCTGAAAGTTCTACGTGTCTGTGCCAGTCGGTGGAAGCAGCAAAGGAGTATCCCGCAGGGTACCCCACCAGTTTGTTACAATATATATGTTCTCAAGTGAATATTTCCAGTCATGTCCAATTAAACTTCATTATTTTTTATAAGAGCAATCTACACAATAGAACAACGGTTTATTAAAAAAAACTTAAATTAATAATAATAAAAAAGGAATTTAACCCTAACTAACAATTGGGAAGCATTCTCTCTCTCTCTCTCTCTCTCTCTCTCTCTCTCTCTCTCTCTCTCTCTCTCTCTCTCTCTCTCTCTCTCTCTCTCTCTCTCTTCTCTCTCTCTCTCTCTCTTTCTCTCTCTCTCTCTCTCTCTCTTTTTTTTACTTTCCCACTATTTCTTTCCACAGCAGCAATTCCCCACACCAGCTCAGGACAGCGGAAGGTCAGTGGGGTTCCTCTGATCCCAATTACACCCAGCTCGCTCTCAAATATGACGCTCCCTGTGGAACCCCCAGGGAAGACCAGCAACCTTGTGCAGCCAAGACACGACCCAGCACTCCCTTGGCTCTGTGACTTAAGGGAGCAATTATCTGGTACATTTTCTAAATAAGAATGGGTGCTAAAGGAAGTGACCTCTTGTTCACGCAGATTCAAGTATTTCACTAAAGTTAACTTTATTAGCAGTTTTGACTTATCTCATATTGTATTTACAGTAGTTTGGAATACAGATGGCTACAGTACTTAATAGACCTGTGTCAGGGAGAAAGCCCTGTGTGTAAATAGTGTATTATTGTGCGTAAATAAATATTTACTGTTTTGAATTTAAGTTTGGCAGGGATGGGGTTGGGTTTTGATTGAATAATTGATCCTCTACCAAGTCCCAGCCACATGGTATAAAAGGAAGGCCAAATCCTTTGTTTGTTGGAGCAGTTTGAGGAGAGCCCAGCCGGGATAAGGACCCATATCACCAAGAGTCAATTAAAGAATTATAAAATGTTTTGAGATATAAATAAAGTTTGATATTCGTTAAACCTGTAGTAGGCTTACAGTATTTCACAACCATGCATATTATGCCTTTTCAAAATACACACGAATACAACATCAGTACAAGAATACCAGTATTCAGATGTGATGAGGAGTTTTATTATTCCAAAATGACATGTTAGGGTTAATCATTGAAGATGGCGGCGGTTTGGCTGCCTCTGATGTGAGCTCTTTGTCACTCCAGTTCTATTATTATTTAATGCTTTTAGTAAGTTATATTTTAGTATTACTTTTTAATAATTCTTTTTAATGAATTGAATAAAATATAGTATTTTTCCACTTCTTGCTTTGCTGTCTTTGCAGAGCTTTTAATTCTCTGTTTGTTGGACACGCTCTGCACAATGCCTTTTTCTGCAACAATGCCAATGGAGCTACAGAGTTAAAATTGTAATTACTTACTGCAGATTCCGAGTGGTTTGTATGCCATGATATAAGAACTGCAAGTCCGCTTTGCTGCTAAAACTATTATTTGCTGCTGATAAAGCTTCAGGGACCTTCTGGGGTGGTTTGCTGGAAACTTGAAACTGGAATGGATTGATACAGACTCTGTGAAAAAATGTAACTGTTTGGTGTAGACTGTGGGTGGTTTGTAAGCCACGATATAAGAACTGTGAATTCATTTGCCTGCTGCTAAAACTATATATTCTGCTGCTGTGAAAGTTTCTGGAACTGTTTGATGTGGACTTTAGGTGGTTTGTAAGCGACGATATGAGAACTTCAGACTCACTTCTGCTCTTAAAAACTACATGTTACTTCTACTGTGAACATTTTTATAATTGTTTGCGTGGTTTGTAAGCCACTTTCTTAAAGTTACTTGAATGTGTAAATTTACCCAACCTCTATATATTGCAGTACAGCTCTCTGTATTGGGATCGGCTGGGGCTCCATGATCCTTACCCTTTGATATTGAACTGTGGGGAAAGAATGGGATTCTACGACAATCTCATCATGGCTCTGGGTGTTGTTTAACAATGTTTAACATCCCTGGTATTTATGGGGTAACTAGACGCGTCATAATCATAATGTGAAGCATAGTATTAATTTATCCAATTTACACACAATTCTTAGAGATGACTCTTATCTTAAAGAAACTAGTAAAATAGAGAACTCTAGTTCTAGTATCCATATGGCCCTACTAAATGAATGTCTGAGAAGTCACTGTTAATGAGTGCTTTAGTCACTGATGCACATTTAGATAACAGAAACTTGGCTGGGTCTTGATGGCACATTTTCTTTAAATTAAGCTTGTCCCCCTGGTTTTTCTTGAAGTTCCATGAGGTAAAGTGTGGAGGTGGTGTTGCTTCTCTTTTTCATATAAGGCTTGCCTGTCAGTTACAAACTAACTTTGATTGTGTTTCTTTTGAACATTTTGTTTATGCTGTTAATTATTAGAATCCTTTTACAGTATTATTGATTTATAGGCCACCAAAATGAAGTGGCTTGTTAATTGGGAAGGTGTCTAAACTTTTGTCTAATTTTCTTGCATCTGTTCCAGGCTTTCGGTTTTGGGGGACTTTAATGTTCATATGGATAATTGCAGTAATACTCTTACTAAAAGATTCATGGAGATACTGGACTCTCAAAGCTCATACTTTGGATTTAGTAATTACTTTAGGACTAGCTCTCTGAAATATTGTCATCACTGGTCTCAGTTTTACTGACCATTCTATGATAACTATGATGAGATCGCATCGTTAAAACAAAGCACTGCTCTTATCACCCCCTTCATCTACTTAACTCTTTTAAATTTATATTGTTGGTTACTGCTTCATCCTTGACTGAAGGTTCTTTTATATCCACTGATGATGCCATTAATTCTTCTAATACCACTCTTAGTAGAATTATAAATACAGAAGCCCTGATCAGGACCCGTTGTGTTTCTTTCAGCGGCGTGCCCCATGGTTGACTAATTATCTCAATATCCTCGCAGGTTAGAGCAATGGTGGAGGATGAATGGTCTTTGTATTCATCTAGAGATTTGGAAATCTCATGTAAAGCAATGTAAGGATACCTTGAATAAAGCTAAAGCCACCTACTTTTCTAAATTGATTTCTAATGGAAAAAATAGGCCTGCCACTCTGTTTATAAATAAATTGCTTAATCCAACATTGGTAACTGTGCAAAATGTAAACACCACGGCTCAGTGCAACACATTATTACCTGTTAATTTAGCTCCCCCACTCATTTTACTTCTACTACTGGCTATTTTAAATCTGGACAAATATTGGTTACTTTCAAAACAGTTTCTAATGATGATATTGAGAAAGTAATCTCAAAGCTCTGTTCTACTTCATGCAGTTTAGACACTTGGCTCATTAACCCTTTCAGGACCAAGCAAGTTAACCTGATTTTTGATGGCCATATCCTCTTTTTTCATTCTAAAAGGGAGATGTATTTTTTGTATTTGTGCATTGTTAGTAGGCATCTCCTAAACGATTTCAGTGGGATGCTCCCCCAGGACCAGGCGTTTTATGGCTGTATTTGATTCTCTTGCTATAAAAAATCACTAAAAATCATTTTTTTACAGTAGCATCTTGGAAACAGCATCTTTTTTTCAGAACACTCTGGGGAACATTATAAAGTACTGCAGAAACCATACAAACTTTTCACATTTTTTTTCAACCCAATATTTCGTTATTTATTTATTTTTTAAGTATTTTTTATTATGTATTCTGCTTAGAGATACATGTATAAAAATGCATTATTCTATGACCCGAGGGACCTTACAATACTTCCTGAAAGTTGTGTTGAAAAATATTGATGTTTGGGCAACTTACAAGACATTGTTTCTCATGAGTGATTACAATGACATAATACACGTTTATTCATAGGGTCTTTATAAGCAATAATGGACACTACTCCCGATTATTTTCTCAAAATAAATATTTATTAATCAAATATTAATTATTCATTCCATTATTATCAGTAATAAGTAAAAAAAAAAAAAAAAAAAAAAAAATACGTGCCTGATACATTTAGTTCATGAAATAGTATCTGCTTAAGCCCACTTCAGTATGATCGTGTTAACACGATCCTGGTCCTTAAAGGGTTAAGGAGCGTATGCCAGTCCTTGGTCCTGTTTTAACTAACATAGTGAATTCCTCTTTAATGTTAGGTATGGTTCCGCCAGATTTGAAACTGCCACAGATGAGATCTCTTCTTAATAAACAAGATCTCTCCCCTGAGGGGTTAGGAAACTACCGTCCTATTTCCAACATACCATTTCTGGAAAAAGTAACTGAAAAATGTGTTACTGACCAACTTTATGACCATCTCAGCAGTAATGACTTGCTGGAGAAATTTAACCTGGTTTTCATTCTGGTCATAGTACTGAGACTGCTTTACTGAGAGTTTGCAATGATCTTCATATGGCTACAGACTCTGGAATGCTTTCAGTTCTTGTTTTATTAGATCTCTCTGCAGCATTTGATACCATTGATCATGAGATTCTGTTAAATCACCTGCAGTCTCATGTTGGTCTTTCTGGGAAAGTTCTAGATTGGTTTGTTTCCTATCTATCTCATTGTCGCCAGTTTATCTCACTAGGTAACTGTACCTCTGAAATAGGTACTGTACAGTTTGGAGTTCCTCAGGGCTTTGTTTTGGACCCTTTGTATTCAGTGTATACATTTTACCTCTTGGGGACATGATTAGAAAATGCAATCTTGACTTTCATTTTTATGCTGAAGATACACGAATCTATGCATTGTTTCCTGCGTAGGCAGATATGGCAATAAATACACTTACAGAGTGTTTAACTGAGATCCAATCATGGATGGCTACAAACTGGTTGAAAATAAACGCAGATAAAACTGAGGTTGTGTTAATTGGTTTTAAAATGAGTTTAGCGAAATGTAATCCAATCAATAGTAATTTTAATGGCAATTCTATTTTACCTTCCACTAGAGCGAAGAACCTGGGTGTTACTCTGGACCCTGAGCTTTCTTTTGATTTCCATATTAATTCTGTTATCAGAATAGCTTTTTATCATTTGAGGAATGTTGCCAAATTAAAATCTGTATTGGATGTGAGGGATTCAGAGGTGTTGATACATGCATTTATAATTTCTTGTCTTGATTATTGAAGTTCTTTGTTTGTTGGTAAACCTGCCACTAAACTCAGAAGGCTTCAGCTTGTTCAGAACGCAGCTGCCAGGCTGCTTTCTTATACTCGTCCTTCTCAACACATTACTCCAGTGCTTAGGTCCTTACATTGGTTACCAATGAGCTACCAAATTGATTTTAAAGTTGCTGTAATAACTTATAAGGCCCTTCATGGGTTAGGGCCATCCTATCTCCAAGAACTACTAACTCTGTATATTCCCATTAGTTCTTTGAGATCAGAAAATGCAGAACTTTTGCTTCATAAAACAGCTAGAGCCAGAGCTTTTTGCTGTTGTGCTCCTAAGTTGTGGAACTCTATTGCGATTACCATTAGGCAAGTTGAAACACTGGATTCTTTTAAATCTAAATTTAAAACATATATTTTTTAATGTGCTTTTAAATAATTGGTTGTAACTGAATAATTTCATATGCAACACTGTGTGTAATTTTAAAGGAGTTTCTGTGATAATTCAAGGTTCTACTGAAGTGAAAACGGGCCTTCCAGGAGTATGAAGAAACTTCAATTAGCAAGAAACTGAACTGGAATAACTAACTTCAAGCTAGGCTGAATTTAAGAGAATACAGCATGTATGGTGGTACTATGGTGGAAGTGGATTGGCTAAGATAGAGATTCATTTTTTAAAAAAGGAGACCCTTATGCGCTGATGGTGTCCGCCCATCCGTCCGCGTCTCTGTCACTATACGGGATGAACATTATAACTGACTTCATTTTGCACCAATCTTCACCAAACTGTGTCCTAGCCTCTTATAAACATGTCGGATTGCATTTGACTACAATCCGATAAACTTTGAATTTCATATGAATATTTTAACCTGTACATGCACTCATTCACTTTCTTACCTTGAGCAGTCCAACAGCATTACATCATCCCTTCATGGTGTATCTGCCTAATGGCCATGGACAAAACACACAGTAGAAGGTCAGAAGTTATTCGAGTTACTGAGGGGTTTAGAGTAAACCTTATTGTTTATTATACAGGCAATACACGTAGCAGACTACTTCCCAAAGTAAAAAACCAGGGGACTCTAGTTAAGGGCTAAGATTTAAACTGAAAACCTTAAGTACATGTACTTATTATACACAGTTTGGTTATATGCTCTTTATGGATCAAATGATTGTATTTTATAGAAGGTTAATATGTGTATGTTATAATTTTGTATTTATATTCAATGACTTTATTTTTTACAGTATGTTTATGTCACATTGGTAAGTGCTTCCCTGTTGACTTTTTAAAGTCTTTAGATCTGAAATCATCCACCATATGAAGTATCCACCGGTGAGTGAAAATGCAGTGGCATATGTATGTATTTATTTGTTCTGTGTTACTGTTGGTGTGCATACACACCATTTAATTTATATTAAAATTCCCACTTAGTCCACTCCTATAGATTAAAGTATCTAGTATAAATTATGTTAAGTATTAGTAACATTAAAATCATTCTTTTCATTTAACGATTCAACTGACCCACATGTCTGTCTCTCTGTCACACTCTACATGGTGAACATTATGACTGCATTGATGTTGCACAAATCGTCACCAAACTTATATGTTATTATACACTCCTAGCCTCCTGTAGAAGTCACAATAAAATGGTGCTTCTCGCAGGATTATGAGAGCACTCTGTATGTGCTTGCACTGGTTATCGAATCTGACCCAGAAGCAAAACTGCCTTGGAGGCAGATCTACCTCAAAGACTACATTGATTTGCTGAAAGCAGTGTGTGTAATTTTCAATTACAGATGACTGAAAACTTTTAATTAATTGACACCTTTCAGCAATTGCTCTAATCAGTACACACATAGCCACTTATTTTCCTCTCTTAAACTCTTATTTGGCATGCTAATTTATATCAATAAATTGTTCAACATTTACTTGTGTGTGCAGGTACTAATTAGCTGGCAAAATTGAAATGGTGATGTGATATGAAATGGTATGCGAAAGGCATCTCTGTAACTGTTTAAATGGCTCTTTTGTACAGGGGATATATAAAGTTCTGTCCACATGCATCTGTTTCTTTTGATGTATGGATGGAACACTGCTACCAGCTAGAACGTTTGATTGGTGTAATGAGTGGAAACAGACTTCCTCAACAGGAACTTAAGACTAGTGTGAAAGTCTGAAGACACACTTTTGGGGAGAGTGTTGGGTGGTTGGCTGCTTAGTGATTAGGATGTTGGCTGGGAAACAAATACTGAGGTGGCTACCTGTCTCTGACTGTTCAGAATAGTTCTTCCATCTCATCGCCTGTTGAACCATGACTATATAAAGGATGATGATAAAGGGATTTAATATCATACTGCTTCTAGAGTTTCCTGGGTCATGCACACCCTAGTGTTTTGTGATACAGTATGATTTACGTTTTGACTTCATTTTATCTAACTTTAATTTAGCTATGGCTGCCTTTTTTGTTATTTGATTTGATTGAATAATTAAAGGACACTACAGTATGTAAAAAACGTTATTGGCTTCTTTTGCATTATAATAAAGGTGAGAATTTGTTTATCCAAAATACTGTTGCAGACTTTTCACTTATGCAAAGCATTGTTAAAGTGCACTACAGTATTATCTATTAGCATAATAAATATGAAATGTAATGTACACAGTCATTTTGTTTTTCTTTTTATTATTGAAGTAGAACAACTGTAACAAGTGCTCACTTTGAAGTGGGAGTTATTGCTTTAAAATGAAAGCACAGAAGTTCATTCAACAGGAAAGGTTCAATGAGCTCTTTAAATATTAAGAGGGTGCTTCAGTATGTTCCTGGAAAAAGAATTATAACCCCTCAGATTGTAGGGGTATGAGTCATGGGCTATTTTAATACAATCTTCCCTATTGTTTTGTACTCCCAGTGGTGCAATCAATGTTACAAGAAGGTGTTTGGTTAATGGCAGGTCCAGGTGTGGAAAGTCAGTGGCCATTGCCATTAGTAAATGGCTGGTGTTAGGGGTATCAGTGCACTTGTGGGGTGTGTCACAGTCTTTTGCAGTATTTGAAGAGCAGACAAACAACTCACTCTCAGTAAGTTTGCAAACTACATCAACAGAATCAAATGACATGTTGTAAATCATTAAATCATTTATTTGAGTCATTGTTCACAGAGCTCAAGTTTTCAAACCCCTAACTAAATATATAGGACTGTGTAGACTTCTTACACATTGCAAAAAATACATACTGATCATTTTTGTTGCATTGTCGGTGACAACTCTGCATTAAATTTAGCTTTATAGTTACTGTATGTGCCCAATCAAATGGTCTTTTGCCATTTTACCTTTTTTATAGTTCTCTATTGGTAGGTGGGCAATGAATACAAAAGGCACACTCAATCGGCTACTACCTATCATGTGTAATCTCTTAGCAAATATAATTTCTCTGTCACAGTGTTTGCAATTGCCTTTAAGCAAATCATTACATTGAATAATTCCGGCTTACTGCAGTGGTTGTGTGTACAAGTGCATATCTGTTATACAGAATTTTAGGATTGAGACATCATTAAAAACACACACACACACACACACACACACACATGGAAGAGACAGAGGTAACAGATCACATGTCATACACTCACCAATCATGAGCATTATTCTGAGAACCATTGAATTCTACCAAATAAACTACTGTGAACACACTGGATTTTTAAACTATTACAAGTAATTCCCATAACTTTGTGCCCCAGTGGCTCAAGACATGTGTTCTTGTGGAGAACTCTCAGGCTGGGCCCTTGCCTCCTAGGTTGGGGAGCTTTGGAACATTCGTTGGTTAGGTTAGGTCGCCTGTTCAACTTCAGTCTTCATGGACAGCCAGTGGGTTGCAGAAGAGAGGCAACATTCAAATTGGGCTTTTCACTTTAGGTAGAAAAGCGGTGGTATAATTGATAACAAAAAATAAACAAACAAAACAAGACCATGTATAGTACTGCAGTCGCTCCTTTGTCATCTTTGGAGGCTATTTATCTTCATATGTTTCTAGTCAAATAATAGTTGTCGTGGAGCAGGATTTGAATGAGGAGGCATGAATTATCAGTATTCAGCAGGGGTGTTCAATTAAATCAGGAAGGAGGTGCATCAGTGGAGCTTTATGTAGTGCTCACCCAGCACCGCACCTGACTTCAAATAGATATTTAACAAGGTGTAAATAACTCTCTGGGCAATTATCACAGTCTGGTTTACCCTGGTATAAAGTGGTATAAGATCCTGGTAAATGTGAGTGTGCCCATTGTTCATGGCCCTGAAGCTGGGATATAATTTGTACAATGATGCACCCCATGATTGTACTTTAGCAAGATTCTTTTCATTAGAAAAAGAAAAAAAAAATGTTTTACAAGTTGACCTAGGACAGTGCTCGCCCTGTAGTGGGAAGCCATAGTTAATAACAACAACAACAGTCGTCTGGTAAGGTAACCAGACTGCACTTAAAAATGGTCATTTAGAATTCCTTTGTGTGCTGGGCTGTGTTGAATTGGGAGGCTGATTAGAAACATGTGTTAAGTATAGGACTACAAGCTTACAGGATAGTATAAATTGGCAATCAGTGTCTTAGAGCGCCAGCCATCTAAGGGCCACATGTCCAAGGGCAGTCTGAGCTGTGGCAGTTAGAGCGAGGACAGGTGGAGAGAGGATCTTTCCCAACTCCCTCCCAAAGGCCTCATTCCTACTTTGACACCTAACGTCTGGATCCCCTGGACACAGCGGGCTCACTCATTCTCCAACCCCAGAATGAACACTGGTAAGTACCTGCTGAACATCCCCTTACTAACTCCTTGAAAACTTGAAAATCTCCTTTTCGATTGTCGCTCTCTGACTAACAAATCTCTGCTTCTCTGCAAACTTATAACTGATACCAATCCTTATCTTCTCTGTCTAGCTGAAACCTGGCAATCTGTAAACGACCGGCTCTCGGCTTGCATTCAATCAGCCACCCTAAAGGGCTATTCCCTCTTTGACAAACCTCGCCTCACTGGCCGAGGCGGAGGCACTGCTGTTATTGCAAATTCTGTGCTCACTTCCTCAGTTCTTTCTTTGCCTGCCTTTTCTTCATTGAACTGTCTTTTTCTCTCTCAATCTACCAACGTCCCCACTCACACCCGAGGACACACCCTGGATCTGCTCATCACCAGGGACCATGATATCTCCAGTCTCTCCGTCTCAGATATCTCTCTATCTGACCATTTCTTAATCACTGCTAATATTAATCTCCCTGCTCCCTCCTCTGCTTCTGATACTGTTATCTCCTTCCGTCCCAAGACTCTGCTGAATCCTCTGAAACTCTAGGAATGTGTCTCTGCATCCCCTCTAACTGGTACTCTCCCGTCCTCAATTGATGATGTGGTGACCCTCTACAACGCAACCCTTACTCATATCATCGACACTGTTGCCCCACTTACAACCAGAACCATCAAGAAAGATCAAAGCTGCCCATGGGACACCCTTGAACTTCGAGTGCGTAAGTCTGCCTGTCGCAAGCTTGAGTGCAAGTGGAGGTCATCTGGACTAACGGTTCACAGAGAGATCTGGACTGACCATCTCGCGAGCTACAGGCGTGCGCTCACCATGCCAGGGTGAAGTACTTCTCTGAAATCATAACTATGGGACACGGTAAACCCAATGTTCTCTTTAAGACCATTGACCAAATCCTGCATCCAGCCACCGACAGATCAATCTCCCGTTCATCCTCCTCTCTTACCTGTCAAGATTTGTCGTCTTTCTTTTGGAACAAAATTGACAACATCTATTCTACGCTCTCCCACCACAAACCCAGTTTGCTACTTGACTACCTTGACGCTCCTCCGGTTGCCCCTCCGGTTGCCCCTCCTGCCCTCTCTTGCTTCTGTCCTCTCTCCATTGCTGATGTCTCCAGCTTACTGTGAAAATCAACTACTGCCACGTGCCCCCTGGAACCCTGGCCGACTAACCTTGTCCGTCTCTGTGCTTCTGATCTTGCTCCCTCCATTATGCACACTCTCAACCTGTCCCTGGACTGGCTCAGTTCCTGATGCCCTTAAGCTTAACCAAGTTACACCGGTACTCAAAAAACCCTCCCTCGACCCGGCTGACTTATTTAATTTCTGTCCTATCTCCAATCTCCCTTTTCTCTCCAAAACTTTCGAAAGAGCTGTAGCCAGTCAGCTGATGAAACCTCACACGGATAACAATCTCTACAGTCTGGCTTCCGGCCGCATCACAAACTGAAACTGCTCTGACCTAGCAGCCGCTTTTGACATGGCATTCTTCTTGTTCGCCTTCAGAAGTATGCTGGGATCTCTGGAACCTGTCTCTCCTGGATGTCCTCTTACCTATCCAGACTCATGCAGTCTGTTTTCTATGCTGGATGCAGTAGTGTTGCAAACCCAGTTACTTGTGGTGTCCCCCAAGGATCTGTTCTTGATCCCTTCTCTTCAATATCTACATGCTTCCCTTGGGTCACCTCATCTGCCAACAGAGCCTCATGTTTCACTCCTATGCTGAAGACACCCAGCTCTACTTAAAACTCGACCCTGGAATCCCCTCTGCCATGGCCGGCTCTCGGCTTGCATTCAAGACATCGAGGCCTGGATGTCTGCCAAATTTCTGCAGCTGAACACTAGCAAATCTGAACTCCTTCTAGTAGGATCTAAAACTCAACTTAAGAATCTCAATATAGCTGCCCTGAATCTCGGAAACTGTCTGCTGCTGCCAGCCCCCCCCCCACCCCCCCCCCCCCCCCCCCACCCCCCCCCCGCAGTACGAAGCCTTGGTGTACTTCTTGACAGCAACCTCTCCTTTGATGCCCACATCTCCTCTGTGGTCAAATCTTCCTTCTACCATCTTCGAAACATCTCCAAAATCCGTCCCTACCTTTCCCTCCCGGATGCGGTGATACTTTGTCATGTGTTTGTCTCCTCTCGACTCGACTGCTGCAACTCTCTATATGGTGGTCTCCTGGCACACACCATAAACCGACTGCAGCTATTTCAGAATGCCACTGCCAGGATCCTTACCAGATGTGAAAAATGTAATCACATCACCCCCCATCTTGCCCAGCTGCACTGGTTACCTGTAAAGTTCAGGATTACTTTCAAAACTCTCCTACTCACCTACAATCACACAGGTCCCGAGTACCTCCTCAACTTGCTGACCTGCTACGTCCCTGCCCACAAGCTGAGGTCCTCCGACTCTGGCCTGCTTGTTATCCCTAAGCAAAAGTGCACCACACTTGGAGAACGCTCGTTTAGCTTCATGGCTCTGACTCTTTGGAATTCTCTCTTTACTGTATTGCATGTATTATGCATTTCTCTGTATTTAAAGTATTATGGATTTTCTTATTGCTACTGCACCTTTTAAAGCACTTTGTGATGGTGGGCCACTATGAAAGGCGCTATATAAAATAAAAATTGATTGATTGATTGATTGATTGAACAATTTACACGTTCATACACACACACAAAAATGAACAATTAAACCATACAATTAAAAACAGGCTGATACAGAATTTGATTAAAAAGAAATAATAATAAAAAAAAAAAACAATTTAGTTTTTAATGTAAAAATGTTAGTTATTTCTGTACCGCCTTATAACGAGGAAGGCTAGAGCTTTAGAATCATGGGGCAAATGGCAGCCATGGATAAGGGCTACCTTATAAAGGGGGGCACTGTAACTTGTTAATCCCTTAGACCCAGTCATTCTGAAAATTGAAATTACAGTATATATAAGTTGTTTACTTCAATATTAAAGCCTTTTTCCATTTTCTTATTAAAAACAGTAAAATTATTAATGTGATTAAAAATAATCAAATAATTAACAGCTACAATAGGTTAAAAAGGCAACTGTCAGTAATAGAGATGCTGTTGTTGTATGACTCTGCCTTGTTGTGTCTGGTGATATGTCATAACACAGGTCGTGACTCACCTAATGTATGTTTTTAAATGTTTGTGGATTTTCATTAAAACTGAGCACAAAATAAATTTTTTGGAGATATCTTGATTTTAACTGATAAGCAACAAATTAACCATAATTACACTTACAAAACATATGCGTATCTAAAATACAATAGTCATACAATTTCACCCATCAATAGATAATGAAGGACTATACTATAGTAATTATAGTATCTACATTCTTCTAGCTCTGATAAAAAAAATGTTTATACAGTGATAAGTAGACTCAAGGCTAGACTAGTGTGTTTTATCTGGCTGTGACCTGAGGCATACTTAAACTCCAAAATGGATTAAAACCAGTGCAGGCACATACTGAGGGTCCTCATAATACCATAAGCGCAAGGTTAGAGTGAAATGTACTCTGACCCTTCTATTGGAGACTAGGGGCCTGGTTTTCTCTGTGGGCAAACTGCCCATCTTATTTATTTCCTATGGAGTGGACAGTTTGCCCACAGTTTGCACACAGGGAAAATACAGTCCTAGGAGTGTAAAATAAAAAATAAAAAGTTTGTAGTAGTGAGATAATTAAATGAAATGTAGAAAACAAATTTTAGTAACATTTAACATACTAGATACTGTACTTTATAGAACACAGATTCTACCTGTGTAACAGTTTAAATGTAGATGTATTATATTGACTACATTAGTATTTTAATATAAATTACTGTAAGTGGAGCAGTAATCAATTCAGGCAAAAATGTTGGCTAATAATACAAATACATGTGTTATTTAACCCTTTGCAGTCCATTTATTCAGCGCTCTTCAAGCACCTCAGGTCTAATTTAGCTTCTCTCGGACTCTCTCGGCCATTGAAAGCTTTTCTCTGCTTTTTCCGGATGAAAAACCGACTAGGGACCTGTGATTGACGCCTTTTGAACCGGAAAGGACCGCAAAGGGTTGAGTATGTATACACACCAACAGTACACAAAACAAAGCCATTAATAAATCACTGCATTGTCACTGGACAGCGTTGCATACTTCCTATAATACGATTTACTATCAATGTGACAAAAACATATTGTACTAAATGCAATTTAATATCAATACTATTATTATTCCAGAACGACTGAGAACACTAAAGCCAGTTAAAGGTGGGTTCAGGTGGGTTTTTCATCAGTATTATGTTATCCTCACTTATTTGTATTATATTTATAATTTTCATCGTCTTTGCACCTTCGGAACCAACTGTTCCGGGTCCTTTTTGGTGTTAAAGAAACGGTTCTGGGGCGGAACGGCTTCATGACAGCGTGTTATTAATCACTTCTCATTCTGAAAATATTCTTCTCAAGTGTGTGCAACTTTCTCCACTGGTTTTTAATGCAATTTTATGAATTACAATTCTGTTCTGGGCAGTTCTGGCTCAGTCTGGCCTTTACCCCATCTAGAAGTAATCCATGTCATTTTGGTTTTACATGTCAAATGGCGCTTAACTAGCTTCCCCTGGCTTTTTACTTTGGGAAGTAGTCTGCTATGTGTATTGACTGTATAATAAACAATAAGGGTTACTTTTAAGTGGATACAATGTAAAGTGATGAAGTCATGTTTTTGTAAGAAACTGAATGAGCACTTTTGAATGAGGACCCTAAAAAGAAAAGAAGAATAATCATTGAATACTGGTATTTATCTACCTTGCTAGAAGATATTTCTAATTGTTGGGTGAATTCCTTATTGTCTCTAAATATGTATAACGGTTAATTCTCCAATTCGCTATTTGTGATTGCCATTTATGTATACCTTGTTAGCCAATCAGAGAGCAGGATTTCTTTCCATTGTGATTGAGTGGATTTGTGCTGCACTTCACAATGTGTCTTCAGTCAAGTTTGGCAACGTCACCCTGTCTCCTTCCCTGATGGTCATGTTGACAGGGTCTGTTGTCTTTGAATTTGATACCCTGCGTTATGAGTATAAGGAAAAGCGTGGTTAACTGTGACTTTTCTTGACTTTTTTGAACTATTCAGCTGCTAACTGCAGCCACAGGTGGGTAGCTTTGGCATTTTATGGTTCAGCCAAAGAAGTCAGGTAAACAGAATGATCAAACTGGAGATACTAGAACTAGACTAGAGCCCAGCAATTGTGACTCAGACGTGTGTCTCATCCATCCAGACAGGGTAGGTACGAAGAGCAGAAGAATGGGCTATGACTGGAGAAGACGTGTTAATCCAAGTCTTATTATAAACTACAATTGGACTCGAATTCCATTCTTACTTAAGCAATAGAATTCTGTTAAGAGGGCATTACCGTCTGGTAGTTGACTGAACGGAAAAGGTCAGCTGCTAAGGTAGTGCCTGATTAAACATAGTTTTATTGCAATTAGAAACCAGTAAACATTACCTTGTAATAATTGTGTGTAGTGTATTACCTTACACTGTATAATGGAAACATATATATATATATATATATATATATATATATATATATATATATATATATATATATATATATATATATATATATATATTCTTATAATGTTAATCTTGGAGTCAGCCCTGTAAATAGTATTTTACCATATAACTTCCAAAAAATTGAGACAAAATATCTCTAATTTGCATTCAGTTTTGTCTTTATCTGCACTTCCTATTCTCTGCTTCTTGAATCCACCAGAACAGGGATGTGGACCAGCTCCAGAAATGATGCCTTGCTGTGCCAAATGAAATCTTTGTACTGGAAATAAAATGGTCTGATCACTCTGTACTAATTGAAAGATATCCCAAATACAGCCGGTATATACAAATATATATATATATATATATATATATATATATATATATATATATATATATATATATATACTGTATATAAAAAAAAAAAATAAAGGGGTAGAAATGAAAGGCTTAATTTGTGTGGGTTAACTGGTGCCAGCGATATTGTGATGGGTTGAGAAGGTATGCTCTGTTCACAGACGGAGTCGCTGCTTTGATGAGAAATCACTAATAGAGCTGCCGTGTCTCCTTCTCCCTGATAACAGCTAATCTCCAGCTAGGAGCACTGCCTGATGGAGTAGATTCCGAGAGAAAAACATCTTTTTAACATCCAACATGCCAAGACAAACATGTACATACTTTGTGTAGAAACAGTTCAATTGTTTATTGTTATCAGATTCAAGATGTAACGTGTTGATCCCAGTAATTCAAAGAACTCTTAAAGCTCTAGAAATAGCTTCCATGACATTGTCACTAGTGTGCAGGGTCACCTTGCTGCCAGGGGGTTTCATTGTCTGGAGTGGAACTTGACAATTCTTCAATGATTTTTGTTAGGGATGTTGGGGGTGGCACACTAAATCTCTGCTATTGAGATCCTCTTAAAGTCTCAGTAGTTAGTACAGACAGAAAAGGGAGATTTGTATATGTTACAGGGATACTATTTTCATTGCAGGCCATTTATAAAATTGTGTACTACATATTCTAGATGTTACATTATTTTTAGCTCTGGTGTCTGTTTTATGCCATGCACTTTTCAATATTACAATGTTACTAATATTAGCAGAAAACTCAAATAAATCATTTATTGTATCAGTTATTTCTCAAATGGGACTGCAACACAACACATGATTTCCATGGTAGAATTGTCTTTGTTTGTGCTGAATAGATCTGAACAACAGAATATAATAATAAAATGAATTATGATAATATAAAGCACTGTGCCACTTTTCAAAAATATAGTATGCATATTCATGTGTGTGTGTGTGATGTTTCTAACATTAATATGATTAGAGTGCTGGGTTAATACCTCTGGGTCTTATTTTTATGCTTGAAAATATGATGGCCAAGAATCAGACAATTATTATTATTATTATTATTATTATTATTATTATTATTATTATTAGTTTAATGGAATGCATTTAATCTAGAACTGAAAACTGTTTATAAGTTGCCATACACCAAGGGAACTGCTCCCTGCCTTTAAGGAAATTATTCCATTGAGATCACTGTCATTATAATAACTTTATTCTTACAGCATTTCCTGTCCGATTTACAGTGTGGTCTCTGGGGTTGCTGTGTAGGCACAGAGGACAGACATTATATTCATGTGCAACAACTTGAAAATGTAATGGTATTAATCTGTCTGTAAACTAGGCTGAAACATGTACACACCATTATAAATAAAGCATCTCTTCAAGTCCTCTTACATGCATGACTTCTCCAGGAAAACAAGCACATGAATGCTAGTGGACATGTGGCACGGAATAGACCCCTTTAAGTAATTCAAAATGTTTTCCTAATGGAAAAATGCTGCTACGTCAGTATTGCGGCTAAATAACACTATCACTAAATAAAATTTGAGTATCTGTACTATAATATTTTAAAGTACATAACTATATATTTTTTCAAACTTTTTTCAAATTTTCATTGCATGATGCAGTATTACAGGTACTGTTAAGTCTCAAGTACTAGTAGTTTTCATTCATTAACAGCAATAGATATGTTATTAAGAACATGATCCAGCAGTTCTAATTAAGATACACCAGTTATTTTAGATAAACATACTTTACCACCTCAAAGTGTTCAGTTATTTCAGGTGATATACCAGAGTCTATTTAAGTTTCTGCTCTTTCACCTCTCATCTACAAGGGGTGCTTGGGCACAGCAGTTTTCAGTATATGGTACATTCACAATATCACAATTCACACATTTTATTTTTTTTATTTTTTATAAATTTAGTCGTTGCCAATTATTTTTTATTATTTTCTCCCCAATTTGGAAATGGCCAATTATTTTTAGGCTCAGCTCACCGCTGCCACCCCTGCGCTGACTCGGGAGGGCGAAGACGAACACACGCTGTTCTCCGAAGCTTGTGCCATCAGCCGACCGCTTTTTTTCACACTGCGGACTCACCATGCAGCCACCCAAGAGCTACAGCGTCGGAGGACAACGCAGCTCTCGGGCAGCTTACAGGCAAGCCCGCATGCGTCCGGCCAGACTACAGGGGTTGCTGGTGCGCGGTGAGCCGAGGACACCCTGGCCGACATAGCCCTCCCTCCCCCGGGCGGCATTCGTCCAATTGAGCGCCGCCCCCTGGAAGCTCCTGTCCTCAGTCGGCAAAGGAATAGCCTGGACTCGAACTCGCAACGCCCAGACTATAGAGCGCATCCTGCACTCCACGTGGAGCGCCTTTACTGGACGCGCCACTCGGGAGCCCCCGAAAAAACGTTTTTTAATTAACAAAAAAGGCACTTTTATTAAATATCCTTCTGCCTAAAACTGAGCTAAAAAAACATTGTTCCATATAACTTTAAAAACAATTAAAAACAAAAAATAATTAATTAAAAAAAGCGATTTACAGATGTTGAATTGAACATTGCCACTGAAAGTGCAGTTTTTCTTCATTTACATTAGTTATACTTCTTGTAATTCTTGGTTGTTCATTACATTTTAAAGTCAAATATTACTGTCCATTTTATTCACGACACATGAGTCTGCCTTTAAATCATGCAGACCCTTTCACTGATAAGACCTGTATCAGGTGACAGTGTTGTTGAAGCTGACACCCTGGGATCCTTCAAGAAGCTGCTTGATGAGATTCTGGGATCAATAGGCTACTAATAACTAAACTAGCAAGATGGGCTGAATGGCCTCCTCTCGTTTGTAAACTTTCTTATGTTCTTATGTTCTTATGTTGTCCGGAGTAGTGACAGGAGGTATCCATACCAGATTTGTGCTACCGTTTCATAGTGGAATACCCGGCTACTTATCAAACTGACTTCTCAGTTTACGGCTGGACACATGGAGAACTGCTGGGTCAGTGTTAAGAAACAATTTAAAACAATGCAGGGCACAGCAGAAGAGATGATACAATTGTATGTGGACACATTTATGTAGAGAAAAAGGTACGGCAGGAATTGTCTAGATGCATTTATAAATACTCTGCATCAGATCACACAGCTACGCAGGGGGTGGGATCTGTGGCAGCAGGCAGGGCAGGAGATGCAACCGACCAACAAAACATCCATGTAACCACCAAAGTCTCTTTTAAGAGCGATCCAAATATTTTCTATTTTCTAAAGCTGAAAGTTTAAGATATATATTTTTAAACTATTTATTTTCCGAATGGGATAGGGAAATTCTGTAGTTCAGAGAGAAGCAGCAGAGCGATCAGAACGGCGAGTTTTGAATTGATTTGAATACTTACTTTTGCCTTTTTTTCACTATTTTAATAATCATTGGTGTCCAATTCAGAATCATTCAATATCTCATGTGCACTGGTTTCCCAATAGGTCAACATTTACATAAATCATGTCTTAAGTCATGTTTATTACAATGAATTCCAATATGTGTGCGTTTTTTTTTTTTTTTTTAAACGCTTGTGGTGTTTGGATATCTAGCAGTGGTTCGCCCCTTTTTGAAAAGAAGTGCCAACCGATGGTGATATATCCTGTAATAGCAACACCCCCATGTGACCTATTTCAACCAATCAGGACAGAGTATTTAAAATACTCATTTTATAAGAAGGATTTAAAACAGAATTGCAAATTGTGGTGAAATGTACAAAAATGCCTACATACAAAAACTCCAGAAGAATGTGCCCGTGACCATAAGGCTTTCAATGTGGAAGACAGCAACGGAATGAAGGTACAACTCAAGTGTGCAAGTACTGTTGAGTTACTACTATACACAGTGTAGCGATCCATGCAGTTGTGTTTGTGTACTGTAATCCCCACTGTCTATATGTGTTCACATGCTGTGTGTTTATTACCTCCCCGCTCTATATTTCCCGCCGCTGCTTTGTTTACCTCAATGTCTGTGTGATTCTAGCCTGCGTGTGTGCATTCTGTGTCTCCCCTGTAATTGGCTGTTGTCTGTCTGTCCCCACTGGTCGTATTGTGCTGCTGAGGGCCAATGGGATGTGTCTGAGCCCTGGTACCCTATTTGCATAAGTGGGCAGGGCTAAGGTTATAAGAAGGCGCTGCGACACCAGTTTGGGTTGTTATTGAATGAAGTGTGTAACCTGAGAAGCTGACAGAGCTGTGGACTCTGTGATAGAGAACGGCGTGCTCAATGAAGCCCTTTGAAAAGAATACAGCTTCTTTCTCGTTTTCTGCTTCCTGTGAAACACTACAATATTTTGACAGAAAAAAACGCCCAAGCATTTTGAAAAATAACCAAAAACAATAATTTCATACAGTGTATAAAAAGTGAAAGCCCCGAAAACGATTTACTTAAAACTCGAAAATAGCAAAAAATAAGAAAAATTAATAAAAACTGAAAAACAGAAGCCCTAATTATAATTAATTCTATAGGGTGATGCTAAATGTTTGGCCACAGCTGTATATATATCACGTTTTTAATGGGTAAAAGCTGATCTAATCTTTCTAATCTGGCCTTCTGTATGTTTAACATCTTTTGGTCAGATGACAATAGAAATAAAGCAATGAATTATGATCTGCAATAAACACATCCAATGGTTAATGTATGACCAGTAGTTTCCAAATAAAGTTTCTGTCTTTGATATTATACAATATTAATCATAAAATAATAACTACGAAGACTCATTTGAGATAAAAGTTTGGCAGAATTCTCGGAGAAGACTGCCCTTTATCAAATCTAAGTTCAGTCATTTTAACAATGCGAAAGTAACAACATCCTGCGAAGGCTAGATAAAACTTGAAAATATAGCATTCCAGTAACTGTTACCATTGCAAGATTTCATACCAGTTTGTTCAGTGATATTAATTTGCTTGAAATGTTGTGTTTTTTGGTCTATTTCATTGTACATCATGAGTTGGATGCGATATGATCAAGACAAAGAGCAGTAATACAAGCAAGATAATTCATTAAGTCAATGGTAATTAGTGATTTCCATTACATGAGAGTAGGTGTTAAAACTTCATGCTGATTTTGGACTCAGCTCTTGCCAAGATAAGCACCAACTAATACATAGCTTCTTTTACTGTAAACTAATGTGATCCATCTGCGTTTCCTTCCATCTGATGATGTAGATATCCTTCTGCCTGGTGTTGATGGCTGAAGTGTAATGCTGGCTCCAGGGATCAGCCTAATTTGCCTCCGTGGCGCATCAGCACACACAACGGCTGCAATGCTGGCTCCAGGGATCAACCACAGTGCGGCCTCCCTAGTGCATCAGGATGACAACTATCTGGACTGAGCTGAGTAGGGTACTTCTCTGGGGTCTTCAAGTGGACACCTTCCATCCTTGGTGTTTTGTCAACTAGCCCACAACACCTTAAGAGAGCTTGACAGCATCACCCCCATCTGTCCTCCACTCAGCTAAGCCCAGCTTACTTACCTTCCTTTACATCAACATTTTGGTCAAGCTGCGCTTGTCTTCCAATGCTAAGGCCAAACATTTCAGAACCTGGTCATGACACTAAGTAAACCATCCTTGGCTAAGACCCACCTTACATCCTGTGAAAATGTGTCTTAATGTAGCTGCCGATGAACACAAAGGACACCACGGATCCTCTCATACCCATAGATTAAGGTTCTGTGGTGATGGGAGAACATAATATGTTGACCTGTTGAGGAAACTGATCCTGCTCTGTTCCATTGTCCTTAGATGTTGCCAACCGATCTGGAGATGTTCCACACTCTTTCATCTCCATTCTCCCTGCTTGGCCTGGGAAACTGCCTTTACGCACCTCATCCTCTTTTCCTGCTTTTGTACCTCATTGACTACCAGCTTCCTCCGTTGAGCTGGGGCTGTTTTGTACCATGTAGGAGGAGTTGAACTGACTGAGACCAATGCCTCCTCTTCCATGCTGTACTTGCCCCATGATATCACTAATAAGAAGGGCTTCCTTTGCTGCCCACTTTCTTCCAGTTTTCAACACAGGTGCTGCCTCCCTCACACATTCGTTATGTGACTCTACCAATGTCATTTCCAATCGAAACCTGGGCGCACTTAAACTCCTCGGTTAGAGCTAAGGCTGGCAGCTGCAGTATCCCTTACCATACAGTCCCACTCTTAACCATTTCCTGACTTGACAAGAACTGATTAACGCTTCCAGCTTCTCTACTGCTGTCAAGGAAACCTCATACACAGAAGTCTTGGCAGTAGACCAAAATGATAGCACCAGAGTTTAAGTTTGCCTGGTAAAGAGCTGCTGTCTATGCTCTTCAACCTTTGCACTGCTTGTTGTCTCACTTCTCCCACAAGAACTTTGTCTTTTAGATCCCCA
This sequence comes from Acipenser ruthenus, assembly GCF_902713425.1. NCBI lineage: Eukaryota > Metazoa > Chordata > Actinopteri > Acipenseriformes > Acipenseridae > Acipenser > Acipenser ruthenus. Next base: position 5,472,713 of record NC_081192.1, on the reverse strand, counting down.
TCATACCGTATCCCAAGACTTTTCACAGGCTTCTCAGACACTGTTGGCATTGCTTCACCATTAATGTACGACCTCTTATCCACTACTTTACCTTTAATTATAGAGATGCTCCTTGACTTAGTGGGCTTGAACTGCATTTGTGCCCATGATTAGTTTGCCCAATAACCGATCAGTACAGGCTGCTGTTGTAGTCATGATTGTCATGTCATCCATGTATGCTCTAATTGGTGGCAGTCGCATTCCAGAAGCCAAGTGTTCTCCTCCCACTACCCATTTTGACGCCCTAATGATTACTTCCATTGCCATGGTAAAAGCCAGTGGAGAAATGGTGCATCCTGCCATTATTCTAATTTCTAGACATTGCCATGTAGTGGTGAATTCTGAAGTTGAAAAACAAAATTGCAAATCTCTGTAGTAGGCTTTCACTAGGTTTGTTATTGTCCTCGGTACACAGAAAAAAATCAAATGCTGCCCAAAGAAGCTCATGTGGCACTAAACTGTATGCATGAGCTAAATTCAGGAATGTCACATAGAGCTCCTTCCTCTCCTTTTTAGTTGTTTGAATTTGTTGCCAGATCACACTGATGTACTCTAAGCATCCTGGGAAACCTGGAATAGCAGCTTTCTGTACTGAAGTGTCGATGAAGCAGTTCTTCAATAGGTAAGATGACAATCTCTGAGCAATAATGCTGAAGAAAATCTTGCCTTCCACCTTTAACAGGGAAATAGGGCGAAACGGACCTATACTCGTGGAATCTTTTTCTTTGGGAATAAAGACCTCACCTACTCGGCACCATGCTCTTGGTCCAACCTGTTATTCCCATGCTACTTTCATCAATTTTCCACAGGATTCATAGGACACCAGGGGCACTCTTGTACACTGTACAGAACCCCATTAGGCCCAGGAGATGATGACGCATTTGTGTTTTTTATAGCTTGCCCTACTTCTTTCCACTTAGGTGCGCAGTCCTCCATTTGTTATTCTGGTGGATTGATAGGTGGGAATTGACATAAGCTCTTTCCTTTTTTAATCTGTGTGTGTTTCCTCGAGGTTTCTCTCCATCTCAGACATAGTTGCTTTTCGTGTGCCATTTTTCTCCCTGGTGAATAACTTCTTCGCAAATTTGAATGGGTCTTTAAAACAGTTAGTTCTTGTATGCTCCTTCTTTTTGCAGCGTTTGTCATCAATGCGAGGCCTTTGTCTCTTCTCCCTCAAGCATTTCATTCTCCCTTGATGAATCTTCAAACCCCTAATCATTGTCACTTTGCTCCAGCCACAGACAAAACCTGGAGCTCCATGTCTTTGCTAACTACAATGTAGTATTTACTGTAAGACAATAGACAATCTTCAGTTGCAATTGTTTCTCTTTTTGACACTTGAGCTTCATTGATTATTTGTCTTTGTAAACTGTTAGGGTGGCTGATTTTTATTCATGCATTTTTATCAGTTTGTTGCAATGCTGCCAACCTTAAAGACCTACGTTTTTTAGCATTGAAAAGATAGTTATTGAATGACCTAAAAGGACAATACATGACTGTGACAGGGTGGACGAGTGGTGACGTCACGGCAGAAGCAGGAAGGACAACTGATACCAGGTACTGCAGTTCAAAAAGGCTTGCGTCGCCATTTTTATTAACAAACAAAAATAAATAAAATATTCAAACACAAAACACTGTGCTCACAGAGCAAAATAAAAGGGTAAACAAAAACAAATCTCTGACACAAAATAATAAATCCGATCCCAGGTCAGGCTGGGCAGTTGCTGTCACTGTTCCTGGAATCTTTTTAAATCACGTTTCGTTTCTCTCCACTCTCGCTCCTCACTAACACCCACCTTGAGTTGGAGAGCTGCAGGCTTTTTATAACAGGTGACCATCTCCCGATTAGCAACAAATTAAATCACCTAATTAATTCGGGAGATGGCCACCTTCTGCACGAGTTTTTAAATACCATGTGGATGGGGCTTCCCATCCACGTTACTAAATAAAACGGCTACGCCGTCATCTATACATAAATAATAAATCCTGCGGCGCTCGCCGTCATACATTTAAATATAATAAAACAAATCATAAAACAAAACAAATACAAAATACACTGCACATGGGCGGAGGGGACTCCGTTCTAAAAATAAATATGATTAAACAGCAGGGCTTTTCTTCCGCCCTGCTACAATGACATTTAAAGTATAATATCTGTTTTTTCTTCAATTTAATAAAGCTAAATATTTTACGTTACCTATGTGTTGACTATTTCCTTGAAAAAAAAAAAGCCCAAGCATAAATAAATCAAGCAAACATGTTATTATTATTATTTGTTTATTTAGCAGACGCCTTTATCCAAGGCGACTTACAGAGACTAGGGTGTGTGAACTATGCACCAGCAGGGTCACTTACAATTACGTCTCACCTGAAAGACGGAGCACAAGGAGGTTAAGTGATTTGCTCAGGAACACACAATGAGTCAGTGGCTGAGGTGGGATCTGAACCAGGGACCTCCTAGTTACAAGCCCCTGTCTTTAACCACTGGACCACACAGCCTCCTAAATATGTTGATTTTCTATGAATAACCTTCTTGTGTGTCCTGGAATACTGATTTACATACTGGAGTTCGTATGTGCTTGTGAAGTCTAAGAGGAAAACTGATTGGCTATGTTAACAGTCACTTCGGGTTCACATTTTAGGGCCCCCCTACTTTTTGTCCCATAATTCGAATACTGAATAAAGACATGTAGTATATAGAGTAAACAGTTTAATGAGTGCATTTACGGTATACATATGTGACTTATATGAACATATATCCACTAGTATACACAACAAATTGTTCCAATTCAGGTATTTTTCCTGGTAAATGTAAGATATTTGCAAACTCTGCAGTGTGAAGTGATATAGATAAATACAATGTACACATTCAGCACTACTGAAACAAAATATACTAGTTTCCAATCAGCTGTAAAATCAGTTGTAGATAATGAAATGATGCTGTACTCCACAGCATACAACTCGAAACAATGGTCAAAAGAGAAATGCTTCGTCAGTTGCAAACCCCATTTCATTCCTGTGCCAAACCTGAACATGTGGATTTGGAAATATGAATTATGTGGTCAACCTGTGGTTTACACGTGGTTCCCATATTGTGGGTGTGGTTAACATGTGGTTTTATTTCACCCTTAGGTGGTTCACGTGCTCTTTGTATGAGTTTTTAGAAAATTGATGGTTCCCTGTTAAAGCTTGCTGTTTAATCGGTAAAATGTTGGCCCTCAATGTTTTCCTTACTTGAAAATAGCCATGAAAGAAAACATTTCTTATGAAGATCATACATTTAAATCTGCCAGACAGACAGGTGGACACAATGATGACCCACACATATTCTGACCCAGATTTCTCTTGGGTGAATACATTACATATATTTGTATTCTATAACAACAAACCTCTCCTTTGTATGTTTTCCATTTCGGAGAAAATGGAAAATCGAGAAGTGGGTCATTTGCATAACCAGTCGGAAGATTCTCCCACACATTAGAAAACATTTTCAGATTTCTCTCAACAGTACATAGTCAGTGGGCAAGATGCCACAATATTCCCCAGTTTAAACCTACAGGCAATAGTTTTTGAAGAGAGTTTGCTTAGTTGACCTAGATTACTTTTCAGTTTAGTTCGATCCATCCCAGTTCTTTTGTAAAACTTTTCTATATTGTTACCTGAAGTGGCATCATTCTATTTTTGATTACAAAAAGGATCACAGTCTGCCATATCTATTTAACATTTTAAATGCCATCAAGTTATGATTTTGAGGATTTCAATTGTACATGCATGCACATAACTATCACCAGAATACAGGGGAAGGATGCACCTTTTCACTGTCACAGTTCAGTGTATTACATTGTTTTGCCAATGTCTACCCTCATCAAGATCTGTTCTTTTTTTTAGCCAGCTTTTACCTTCTCCTTTCAAGGTCAAGTTGGGCAGTACACTTTATCAACACAGAGCAGAACACTACACCGTAGTCAATGAGTGCCACTACGCTGCTACACAAAAGAGATTGAAAGAACTTGCCTGAGATCTGGTTCAATTGCTGTGACTACAAGGATATCACCGATTAAAGGACAAGAAGAAATTCAATACAGGGGTAGACTGTATTTAAAGTTATTAACGTCTGTGTTCTTCATTCATGGAATGGCTTACCCTCTAAAAAAGATCCAGCTCCATGTTGATGCTGTAGATACTATATTAAAGGTTGTTGATGGTTCTTTATAAAGCTTGTAAATACAGTCATGAACATGAATAGGTATGCCTTGTTGCTAACATACAGTGTATAATATATTAAATGTATTTTTTATTCAAGTACAGAAAATTAAAACTATTATCTTCATTATTTTTTTTTTTTACACATCTTCATTTTGAAACAATCAGTGCTTGGACAAAATATTTATTAGATGGCAATAAAACAGTGTAATTTTACAGCAACAAAATACACAGCATTTGATTAAATCCGTGGTCCATTTTAGTATTTTCCATAACAAAACTTGGAAGGGATTTATGAATCTCATATGGCGCTGTCATATTAGATAAATAAACAAACGTTGATGCTGCAACAACCCTGAAGTATGTTTGAAATAGCTGAGAACAAACTAGCTAGTTTATGTATAATGACTCAAGGAGCTTTTTGATTGTAAAGCCACGGGAGCTTTATGTGTGGGTTTTGAAATATCTGTGGTACTTCCAGCCACAACAGTGTGAGATCTATTGAACAGTCGAAAGTACATTTGATGATCCTGAAGTGAAAACATGAAGAAAACAACAAGTAGAAGTTTCTTTCCTTCAGGGGTTTTACCCTACTGTTTGTTTTTATGGAAACAAATGTAGGTGACAAAGAAAACAAATGCTGTTGAAAAATGGAAAACTCTGAAACACTAAAACAAAAACTTGTACAACTAACAGCACAATAAGGAGGCCTGGAAACACATCTACTGTAATGGCTCTTTGCTGTAACTGTTAAACAGATGTTGTTGTTTTTTTTTTGTTTTCTTGAAGAGGAAGTCTATTTTTTTTTTTTATTAGTTTTTTATTGTGTTGTTCTTCACAAAAATGTACTGCAGTACTAGGGTAACAGTTGGTTGCTGTACTTATACCCATAATAATTACTCATAAATGGCTTCCCCTGAATTAAAGTTAAGCAACAAACAAAAAGGAGTGTGTTGTTGTTATGAGAGGTAAGACAATGTTTTTTTTTTTTAACAGGACTCCTGAGCTCCTTTTCACAGAATCCTGCTCACAGCTTCTCCTCACCGCTGGATTGTTGGTCTTTGCCGAGGTAATGTAAATTGTGAGCTCTGATGGGCTGAATAGCTTGTTCCTGTCATAAAACGCCTTATGATCTTGTAGCTTTTGTAGTATTTTTATTTTTGTAGCCTATCGAGTATTTGAGGAGATCCAAGGCTCCACCCTGCTTTCCCTGTCAATCTTCTCCTATTCCTATCACACAGCTCGCTGTCTAACGCTTTCAGTTCATTTTCTCATATTGTGTTTTCGCTTTCTAACAGTCACTCAGACTCCATCAAACGTGCTTAAACTTTCTCTCTTTACAAATGTCTAAACTTCGTCTTCTCGTTCTCTTGTCCGACTCAGATGACTTAGAGCAATTTTCCTACCTCCTTTGAAGATTTTTCTCGTCCTTCATCTTTTGCTTCTCGCTGCAGCAGCTGCATCATCGCCAGTTAAGCCTGCAACTATCTCTCCAGCCGCTCCATTATTCAACCTCCGCTGCGTCTCCAAACGTTTTAAAGCTCTGTTCGACAAAGGCATCAACATTCCCGTCTGCAGCAATTGCCTTGCCCTTATCATCTATTGCGAAGCTTTGTTTGCAGAACCGCTTTTCATCCGCTGCAAACAACTACAAGCAGGCGCCCCTCCCCGACTTTTCTTTAAAGATGCGTACATCAACAAGATTCTGAAAGCTATTTTCGTAAAAGTATTTTCTCCTCTGTAGCAGTTCAGTGTTAAAGCTGCAGTGTTCTCCCTCCTCACCTGGTCATTCGATAACGGAATCGCACAATTCTGTTACTCTCTCGTCTAGACGCCATTGCAGCCTCTGCTCCCTCAACGTCTGCCTCCGCAGTAGATCTGTCAATCATCTCGCTTGTGTCTGTTCCCCACGTGGGTTCCTGGTTTAGCAATTCACTGCTACTTACAGTGCCTTGCGAAAGTATTCGGCCCCCTTGAACTTTGCGACCTTTTGCCACATTTCAGGCTTCAAACATAAAGATATGAAACTGTAATTTTTTGTGAAGAATCAACAACAAGTGGGACACAATCATGAAGTGGAACGAAATTTATTGGATATTTCAAACTTTTTTAACAAATAAAAAACTGAAAAATTGGGCGTGCAAAATTATTCAGCCCCTTTACTTTCAGTGCAGCAAACTCTCTCCAGAAGTTCAGTGAGGATCTCTGAATGATCCAATGTTGACCTAAATGACTAATGATGATAAATAGAATCCACCTGTGTGTAATCAAGTCTCCGTATAAATGCACCTGCACTGTGATAGTCTCAGAGGTCCGTTTAAAGCGCAGAGAGCATCATGAAGAACAAGGAACACACCAGGCAGGTCCGAGATACTGTTGTGGAGAAGTTTAAAGGCGGATTTGGATACAAAAAGATTTCCCAAGCTTTAAACATCCCAAGGAGCACTGTGCAAGCGATAATATTGAAATGGAAGGAGTATCAGACCACTGCAAATCTACCAAGACCTGGCCGTCCCTCTAAACTTTCAGCTCATACAAGGAGAAGACTGATCAGAGATGCAGCCAAGAGGCCCATGATCACTCTGGATGAACTGCAGAGATCTACAGCTGAGGTGGGAGACTCTGTCCATAGGACAACAATCAGTCGTATACTGCACAAATCTGGCCTTTATGGAAGAGTGGCAAGAAGAAAGCCATTTCTTAAAGATATCCATAAAAAGTGTCGTTTACAGTTTGCCACAAGCCACCTGGGAGACACACCAAACATGTGGAAGAAGGTGCTCTGGTCAGATGAAACCAAAATCGAACTTTTTGGCAACAATGCAAAACGTTATGTTTGGCATAAAAGCAACACAGCTCATCACCCTGAACACACCATCCCCACTGTCAAACATGGTGGTGGCAGCATCATGGTTTGGGCCTGCTTTTCTTCAGCAGGGACAGGGAAGATGGTTAAAATTGATGGGAAGATGGATGGAGCCAAATACAGGACCATTCTGGAAGAAAACCTGATGGAGTCTGCAAAAGACCTGAGACTGGGACGGAGATTTGTCTTCCAACAAGACAATGATCCAAAACATAAAGCAAAATCTACAATGGAATGGTTCACAAATAAACATATCCAGGTGTTAGAATGGCCAAGTCAAAGTCCAGACCTGAATCCAATCGAGAATCTGTGGAAAGAACTGAAAACTGCTGTTCACAAATGCTCTCCATCCAACCTCACTGAGCTCGAGCTGTTTTGCAAGGAGGAATGGGCAAAAATGTCAGTCTCTCGATGTGCAAAACTGATAGAGACATACCCCAAGCGACTTACAGCTGTAATCGCAGCAAAAGGTGGCGCTACAAAGTATTAACTTAAGGGGGCTGAATAATTTTGCACGCCCAATTTTTCAGTTTTTTATTTGTTAAAAAAGTTTGAAATATCCAATAAATTTCGTTCCACTTCATGATTGTGTCCCACTTGTTGTTGATTCTTCACAAAAAATTACAGTTTCATATCTTTATGTTTGAAGCCTGAAATGTGGCAAAAGGTCGCAAAGTTCAAGGGGGCCGAATACTTTCGCAAGGCACTGTATGTTCAGCAGCCGACAAAAAAAAAAAAAAAAAAGAAAAAAATCATAATGGGTAAGCACATTAATTTTGTTTCAATTCCCAGTTCAACGTGGGAACCTCAGCTTTGTTCTCGTTCTAGTTTTGTGCTTTGTATTACGTGAGGCCTACTCACATAACATCACTTAAAAAAAAAAGCATAAATTCCAACGACACTGCTGCGCTGCAACTTTCCACTCGTGCCTCATAGGCCATGGTTACTACGGCAACGCCCTCATTGTGCTACGATTGGGAGTGTTACGTTGTCGTGGTAACCAGGCAGTTTCATGAGGCCCTGTGAGCTCTGTGCCTCAGTACTGCAATCTTCCAGCTTCCTGCCGCTGCGTTTTCACAACTGGAGAGAGTAAGTTCAACTCGCCGAATTCGTGACATTTAACCCTTTTCGGTCCTATGTCGGACCAGGTCCGACATTACAATTTTCCCTTTCCGGTCCGATGTCGGACCCTGTCCGACATCATCAAAAAGACTTCAAACACAGGTCTCTCTCTAGTTGTTATTTCTCCGGAAAAAGCTGAGAAAACCATTCAATGGCCGAGTGAGACCGATAGGAGCCGAAAGAAGCCGGAAAAAAAGGGGCGGATCTGAGCAATACACATAGCCCCGACACCTCAGAGATAACATGGACATAAACAAACAAGATAGCTGCTTCTGCATCCAGCGCTCAAAGAATATCACGGACATTTGCAGAGCTTTTTGAGATGTTATAGTAATAATATAATGACGGATCACATTATTGAGGAGTTTGGTGAGAAAACGAGTGATCAGGAGATGATTTATCGGTATGCACAACTATGAAGAGGTATGTGAAAAATACAGTGAACAAGGGGTGGGGTGGGGCTGGAGATGCAGTACTGAGTCACCTGTTGATATACAGTGCCTTTTAAACCTGTTTTACTGTGAAAAAAATACTTTTAAACAGCAAAGGGTTAAATCAACTGCAGGCACGTCTTGTGGACCTATGTTAACTTATATACATGCTTAACTGTCCTAAAATATGTATTCAGTATATGTTTTAATTAATAATAAATATATAAAGAATATTCAAAATGTCTTCATAGATAGTCAGATAGACGACGCTCAGCAGGCCATGCCTCACTTGCCTGTACTGACGAGCCGCCTGTGATTTCAACAGCCCCATCTATCAGGCGTCAGTCTCTCTCTTAACATCAGAAAATAAATAATTAAAGGTAAAGATAGTAATGTTACACTCAAGTCACGAGACATTAACTTCCACACTGCCATCAAGAGCTGGAGCAATACTTTATTCTACATTGTGGAGCTCTCAGTTAGATACGGGGTTATTATGTTCTACGAGAACCATAAAGCATTCTCTGCTAAAGCCGCCTCCATCCTACCATTTTGTCGATCGGTCTTACCCTGATTTTAGACCTCTTTTAACTGCGTTTTCAGCGGTTTGTGAGCCAACGCATGCAGATTCTGTGTATCCACAGCCCATTCTACTTTCCTCTGTCCAAACAACAATCCACCGTTATTCTTTTTCTACACAGATTTGCCGCACTATTATTGAAGATCACCAGTTTTCAGGGGTTGGCATGATACAGCATCAGAGCATTTAGGATAAACATTCCAATCACGTGGACTATTGATCACAATAACCAAATCTATTCTACCAGGCAGCATTTTCTGAAACAACAGTTTTATTTTATTTACAACGTCCAGATGGCAGTGTAATACCACAAGTTCTATATTTTAGCTCGTCCTTTCACTGCGAAAGTCATGTATTTTCAAATCAGGTTAATATTTAATTTGTTGTGAGCTGCCAGTCAGGTACAAAAACCATGTCCTTCGATTTATCAGCGTTTCAGTTAAAACAGCCTCCTACCTTGCAATGGACAATACTCTCATAGACCGCTCCTGACAAATCAATAGGTTTTGCTGTGACCTCACAGCAATGAAGCCTCATCTTTGGCTCCATCTAAATCGCCTTAACACTTCAAGACCAACATCGACATCCTATCAAAATTGTGATTGGTCGACAACTGTGCAACAACCTCCTGCAATCCCAAGGAGGCACTTCATGCAGCTTAAATTTGCTCGTATCTCACAATGAGTTTCTTTTCACTCACTTCAGCAGATCTCTGCTCTCTACAGCAGGCCACTGCACACTGCTGATGGCAGTCCACCGCACACTGTTACAGATCACTGCTTCAGCAGATCTCTGCTCTCAACGAAGCAAGAAAGAATATTAAGGTGTGGGCTACTTTAATTTGTTACAGGAATGGCCTGTAATTATTTTATGAAGACCTGATTTCAGCTCCTCATGATTTCAATCTGACGCTTCATTCTTAGGAATCGGGGGTCACCTAGGGACTGAATGGTTCTCCAGTGAATTCCCTCCTGAAATTCAGAATCTTTCTTCCCACCTCAAAGCTACTGCTCTTCTGGAACTGTATCCCATCATCGCAGCTCCTCAAACTACCTCTCCAAGTAACAACCTTTCACTCCAGCCCCAGCTCTCGCCCCGTGAAATTTATTTTTTATTTATATTTATTTTTTATTTTTTATTTTTTGGTAACTGAAAAAGTTAGATGTATCACATTTTGAAAAAGGTTTTATAGGAGTATCACAGTCAAAGTAAACTAACTTTAAAACATTCTTCTGTCTTCGTAATATATTATATTGCATACAGGGCAGCAGTGTGGAGTAGTGGTTAGGACTCTGGACTCTTGACCGGAGGGCTGTTGGTTCAATCCCAGGTGGGGGACACTGCTGCTGATCTTGAGCAAGGTACTTTAGCTAGATTGCTCCAGTAAAAACCCAACTGTATAAATGGGTAATTGTATGTAAAGATAATGTGTAAAAAATAATGTAATTGTATGTAAAAATAATGTGATATCTTGTAACAATTGTAAGTCGCCCTGGCACATCTACCGCTGCTCTTCATTCTTTCAACCTTTCCACGGCAGTCTCTAGCACCGAGTCTCCAATCCCAGCTACACCTCTGTCCCGTCCTACACTTGTTTCCAGCAAACGTGGTCAAATTCAGGAAGGTAAGGACGTAAATCTAGTCCTTATGCTTCTTTCTTCCCTTGAAGTTTATGACAATCGGGTTCTTGGACTGCGGCGATGTTTCTATCGTCTTTAAATCTTTTTAAACAATGTTTAAAAAGTTAACTTTCCCAGAGTTTGTTACAGCCTTTGGTATATTCAGAGACATTCTTAGTGATGCATATCCCATGTGCCGCTCAGAACTAGATGCCTACCATAGCCTCCTGACCGAGCTTGCCATGAGATATGGAGGAACAGCTTTTTATGAGTATTACACGTCTTTCTCTGCTAAAGCCGCTGCAACTTCAGAACAATTTAATGTCAGAATTAACTGGGGCTTTCACGGTTTCACGGGCTGCACGGAAATTGTGAAATTAGCCCAATACCGTGATATTTACAATATTCTTAAGAAATAAAAATCAATTATTTAATAATTATTATTTGTATTTCATACAATAAAAATAATCACATTAACAAAACTGTACAACTCTGCTGTGTGCCTGCATGTACTATTCGCCATGCACAGAGTGCTGTGCAGTGATTATGTTGTGACTATATGCAATCTAGGTGGGAAATTAAAATACTACACACTGTAAACAAGAAAATGGATGTCGCTAAAAAGGCTAAAAATGTGTCTGCCGCAGATCATGTAAAGCAGTATCCAGCAGGAGTTTTACACAGCATCAGAGGTAAGCTCTTCTGTACATCCAGCAATGTTACTGTAGATCACTGTGGAGAATCGGTGCTGTTGACAGGAATTTAGATTCAAGTATTCATTGAAAGAGAAAGGTGGAAATCCAGAGCAGTACTGTGACTGCTTTACTTGCAAAGAAACAAAAAACGGTGACTTCCAAGTTCCAAAAGTCCACTGAAAACCCTTAATCACGAAACACATTAAATCTTGACCTGACAGAGGCATTTGTTTGCACAAATATCCCTCTTGAAAAACTGGACAACCAAAAGTTACGTAAATTCTTCAGACTGAGTGTAGCAAATGGTGGAGTGATTCCTTCATCAGCCCAGCTGAGACATGAATACTTACCTAAAGTTGCCGAATATCACAGGCAGGAGATTATGGAATTGGTAAAACAGTCCGATTGCTTGTCAGTGGTCTGGTGAACATGCACCTGACATACTAGAACTGAAAGCTGTCCTTATAGGCTGTTAATTACAACACCGTTTCACAAGCTATTGTAAAGTGCTTGAATAACTTTGACAATGATTTTGATGATGTCAGTGCATTTATCTCTATATTTGATGTTTAAAAAACTAATAATCTGTACACACAATTTATAAAATAGTTTGGTGCACATTCTGCGAAATACAATACTTTACCCGTGACACTGGCGTGAATTTTAAAGAACATTTCCGTGATTTTCACAGGGCCTTAATTATGGGCATGGCCATTTGTCAAATGCAATTAAGAATTGTTCATTTCAAATCTTGTGGATGTCTCCTATCTAAATTGGAAACTATGCTATGTTTCTGAAAGTGGAATCCACCCACCAATCACATACATAATCAAACTGTTCCTATAAACAGCCTTTTCTTCTATACCTCCTTGTCGTTTCTTTGTTTGATCTTCCTCCTCCCCTGCCTCCACGTTGCAGTGCGCCTTGTCCAGGAGGAAGGTCACCCAGAGTGCCACTTGTCCTGCCTGCTGGCATTAGTTATCCTCAGGGATCCTAGTTTTCCACAATAAAAAAAAAATATATTTTTTTATATCTGCATTATTCCGCAATTAAAAAGGCTAAAATTGAGTACCCCGTCACATTAAGATACACAAACAGTACTATTGAACAGTTAACACAGTATTTATTGGTACACTTTTAAATTCTGAGGAAGTTACAAGCTCACCAGTGCCATCAATCAATAATATAAACAAACTTACCATTTTACTTTAAAGATTACAAATAATAAAAACCAAAAGATAGTATTCAGATCAGTTTATCTCTTTGCCACCTGGGTGGCTATTGCCAAACTCATTGACCCGATCTTTAGTGTTTTTTTTATAGTTTTCGGCATCTTTAAGCAGCTTGTTCAGTAGTAACAACGCACTGGATACTGAAGTAAACTGCAGCTGGTTTTCAACATGAATGTGACAGTGCGCCTTACTCAACCTTGACCTCTGTACACCAGAAGTGGTTTTATTGAACAAGTATGTTTACGTAAATTTAAAGCAACATTGTCTGTGTTGATGATTATATATGAGAAGTGTACTGATCAGGTTACCAAACAACAAAAAAAGGCTGGCATGTTTTTTGCCTCGACCCAAGTGTAAAATTAAAAATTCTCCGACAGAATAGAAAATCTGTGTTTTTCCATGTTGTTCCGCAACAAACAGATTCTATGATGCCTGGTTATATTACATCATAGTTTGGCCAGCGTATAGGGGTGGCTCTTGAGCTCCAATGGACTAGACCATGTGCCAAATTATATTATGTTTCATTATGGGCATGATCATTTGTCAAATGCAATAATTGTTCATTTCAAATCTTGTGACCGTCTCCTTTCTGAAAGTACTACAGATTGTACCATGCAAACTTCATAGAAGTCTCTTATCAGTGGAAGTGACACATATATGTCCAACCCTGAACAGAGTTTGGACTCAAATAAATGATTAACAAAGCATTTCTTTGTACTGCATTTCATTGAAGTGTTTGTAAAAAGGCTGTAGTGAGGTGTTCTGATTTGTAAGTTATAAGATATAATTAAGCTCTATTCAAGAAAAAGGATGTACAGTTGGGAAAGTTTTAAATATATATGAATCTTTTTTTTTTTTATAACATCAGTGTTTATATATTTGCACTGAAACACATAATTTCATATGGAAAGTTTTTGTCAGTAAGCAAAAAGCAACACAATGTCTGGATTACCTGATGAAAACTAAAGACCTGTTTAAAAGCATGCATGTTCTTGATAATCAACTGCATATCAGTACATTCCTATCAGTATCGGAATTAGGATTGATTTCTACAGACCAAGAGAAAACAACACATTTTGAGCAGTAGTTTGTAAATATTTCAGTAAACTATGCAGATACTTATTTCAATATAACTATTTTTCATGGCACAAGAATAAAGCAAATTAAGAAATTCTATCCCCGATTCCTGTTTTTTTTCTTTGTAAAATAACCCAAAATGTATTTATTCAGTATGTACAGTATGCAGGAAAATGGGTTTACTTGAATTAGAATAGCTAATCCAAAAACAATCACCTCATGTAGTTATTAGTTAATGGAAAAGTATTAAGCCACACATACATGAGCACTATTTCAATTGTAATAAGTGTGCCGTCAGGATGTTTGTCTAATAAGAAGAGATTGTTATTCACCACTACCAATCCTCCTACTTCTTCTGCACTAGTACCTGTTAGTTCCTGAATGAGTCAGTGGGAGGATTTATTGTTTCATTGCACAGCTTCTATAGGAGATTGGAATTTTCTATTTGACTGCGCTGCCGCGCTGCCCCCCCCCCCCCCCCCCCCGAGTCATATTATGGTGCATCCACAATACTTTGTTCCCTAGACAGAGATAGATAGATAGATAGATAGATAGATAGATAGATAGGATGTATGTATGTATGGCATGATGAATAGGTTATACATACAGCTGCCATTCATTATCGGAAACCTGTATATCGGTCAATTCAACACACACACACACACGCACACGTGAGTTTCAAGGGAGTTTGGCTAGAAATGGGGATGGTGTATAATTTGGTCATGTTATTTGGGTATATGAGCTTTTCAGTGAATATCTTGGTTATCTGATTACATGTAGTACATTTATTGCCCCCAATGATTATAGTTGGGTTTTGACCTCACTGAGCATGCCTGGGATGAACTGGGCTTGACCACTGCAAAAGATGACCCGAAAAACCAAGGAAATGCTGGATGTTGCATTGCATGTGGAATTAAACAGCATTCAACATATGTTTTTCCACAAGTAGAAAGCCAAGGCAGGCAAAGATTCAATTATTTATATTTTCTGTTGTGCAAAAAGTGACAGAATAGCGCAACCACTATGCTGTACGAGATACTACTCATTATAAGGAAACCTTCAATGCTGAGCTTGTTGGACTGTTTCTGTGAAATGCTATTGGTGAACATTCAGTCTGAAGCTTGATGTTCATTACAGCTCATGTTTTAAGATTTTCATGCCATTATTCTGTTGAACTATAGATCAGACATTTGTAATCAAGCAGACAACCACTCTTGTACCATACAAACATAGTTTAATTGTGTCATTTAACAATCAATAACCACTCCTAATTAGAACATGTCTGCATAAAGAAACTGAGATACATTTATAAAACAGCCAGTTTTAACAAAATAACCGGTGTTCTCGTTGCAAGAAACTCATAAAAAAAAAAAAAAAAACACTTTGTATACAGAATATTTATACAGGAATAACTTCAAATTTAATTGTAAACCAAAGGAAGACACATTGCAAACATCAATTTTCACATAAATTGCATATGTTTTTCTAAGGTGTTCTATCAGTTAGTCATTTACCTAAGCTTATTTGCATGAGTAAAAATTGCATACAACATTAAATCGTGAAGCTTTTAGCATGAGTTGCTTAACATATAGCACTTTTATAGGCAACCTTTAAAGCACATTATTTTCCATTGAAGACTTAAGACACTTTTTGTTTTACTGCCCATCAAAATACATTTATAAATAGAAAAAAACATCCGTACGATTAAAATTAAATAAAAAGGCAATATTACATAAACTTCCAAAAAAATAATTACATCAGGATGCTGCAGGTTCTGCAAATAAATAATGTTAAGACGAGACACATACAAAAAAAGTTGTGTTTCACATTTTAAAAACTGTGTGAAGATGAGATTCAGAACGTTACAGGTGACAACGTTTTTGCAAAATAACTGAATATCGGCAGTGCCATATAATACAAGGCATTTGTTGGCATAGTTTTTCAAACAGTATTCTTCTACAGTTTATTCAATTATTTTTTTTCCTAACAAATATTCAAGAGTACGACATACTCTTCTATTCTAGTTTGCTGTGTCAGTTTCCAGAGCTCAAGTTTAAGTCTATAAGAACAGCTCAATGCTTGCCAGCAGGCTTCAGAATTAGTACCAAAGGCCTTGTCATTAACATGGTTACTATAAATTAATCTGCTGTAAAATCCAGTGAACACCAAGTAAACATTGTCTATCAATTCCAATAACTTCATCAGTAGCTGCATATCAGTGTATAAACAAAGGACATTAAGTGCAGTCTGCAAAATCCACGGGGTACAGGTTTTATCAACATTGTGCAAGTTTTTATAGAGATGCATCAGTCTTTACAGTGACTAATACAGGTTTACCAAAAACCACAGAAAAAAAAACCCAAAACAAAAACAGCAAGTCTATTTAAATAGTATTTTCAGTGGCACTGTAAAAATGTAAGATAAAAGGAATTATTATTATTACTATAATATTAAATTAGTCTTTAGATTCAGCATCAGACTTGGAATTCAGTTCTCCAGACAAGTGCTCCTCTATTTTAATGGAAAAGATTGTACTTTTAGTTTGGATGCTTTCCTCCAAGTCTTTGAGCAGCTCATCTTCTTTATATTCTGCCACGTCTACCTCCAAAACCGAATTGTCCTTCTGCTTCCCGTGGTGATTCAGATAGAAGCGCTGGTTTTGAAAGAACTTGATGATGGTGTGCTTGGGCAGGTCCAGTTGTGCAGACAGTGTCTGGATGGCTTCTTCATCTGGATACAGGCCTACGTCTTGGATAAAGCTCTGCAGGATTCCCAGGGCTTCCGTGGAGATCTTGGTTTGGGGCCTTGATTTCTGCCTGCTGTCGTCTTCGGACTCTGCTGGTGATGCTGTGGAAGGCTGCCTTGGGGGCAGCCTGGGACCTGCCTGTTGGTGTTGGTGGTGTTGTTGCTGCTGCTGCTGCTGCTGCTGCTGCTGTGGGTGTGAATGTTGCTGTTGTGACTGCTGTAAAAAACACAAGACAACAGTCATGAACAATTTTCAATGGTCAAAAATTAAACTATGGTGCTGTGCTAAATATAGATGGGCCTGACATCTTGTATACCCATCTCATAAAAAAATACCAAACTTCTAAATTCTACGCAATTTTATTACAGCCAAGTGGAAAATAGTGTGACCAGTGGCTCAGATTTTTCCTATGATGGGTTTTCTTCAAACAGAGCCAGCAAGCAAAAAGTTCTAAAAGTTCTCCCTTCTCAGGTTACCCAAAACAAACATTTCAGCAAATTCAGCAAGAGATCTGCCACTTTAAAATGAGAAAATTGCTTAACATTTTGTGGTGGTTGTTGTTGTTGTTGCCTAATCTAACCTGAATTGGGTCTGTAGGAACGTGCATCATGAGGGGTGGCCTGTCGACATGGTGTTGGCTCCCATTGCTCTCCTGCTCATAAATGGCATCTCGCTCAGCCTGGGGAAGACTCAGGAACCGGCGGATCATGGAGAGGTTCTCCCAGAGAGTTCTGTTCTCAGGAGACGGGTCCTCCTTCCAGCGCAGGAGCTCACACAGCCAACCCTGTAGACAACAAAACACAATAGTCTTACACTTTAAGAAACACTACGTTTAGTAGCATTAAGAGGTGTATATCATACTAATTATGTTTCCTTTACTTCTGTTTTTCCACAAAAAGAACTTGGAAGCCTTAAAGAAAGCAAGCATGAATCTGTTTGGACAGCACTAGTCCTGGCACAGTCAGGCCTGCACCAATAATCTACAGTACAGTAAGCAGCAGCAGCAGCAGCAGCAGCGGCCTTCATTTGCACAGGATTAAAACAAATAATAATAATAATAATAATAAAAAATAAAAATAAAAAGGCATTTCAGGGGCTGCTCACTCACAAACCAGTTTGCTAGTCATAGAAAAGAGAAGGTCCACTGCAAAGTGAAGATAAGTGCTGCACTTTCTTTTCACTGCTTTTACCTCTTCCTAAATGGAAAATAAAAACAAGGTTCCACCTTATTCTGCTCCCTGTGTTTTAATTTAGTCTTTGTAATATTGTTTTGTTCTTATAATGGCTACTGTAGGATTGTCTTGGATCAAACAAAAACAATTTCCCACTGTAACTATCTTTAATTAATTACTACCTGGAGAAAAACACGGGAGAAATGAAGTAAAAGCAGTACATAGTTAAATTATAAAGAAATGGCATTGCCGATCAGAAGTTTACATACATAGTTCAGTATTTTACTTGAATCTTAACAAAAAGTTTTGGTTTTAAAGCGCGACTATTTATGCACCCAAACATACCAGAAAATGCTAGAATCAAAAGAGAATGTTTGGACAACATTAAAATGTATGTTTACTTCCAGTTTGTGAATAAACTATGGATCTACACAGAACCCATAACATTTTTCTTTGGCATTTCATACAGAGGCCTCATTTGTGTTTGTGTTTTATCACATTATTTTCCGCTTCCTCAAGACTACTGGAATATAAACTGTAGACACTGGCAATTTAATGGGGAACTTCTAGGATCCTCATTCATCAGCCTCATGCAAGCATTTCTTTAACACTTGCAAGGCAAACTTTATTAGACACTCTTGTACCACTGGCTCCCACAGAGCTACAGTACATTCAGGGAGTCCCAATACACACAATACTATTCATTATTGTAACTTAAACATCTCTATAGGTAGTATAACAGAGCTACATGGTCTCTCACAAGAGAACCCTGCAGTAATACAATAGTTAATTACAGATATGAAAAACCATATGTACATTAAAGGATACATGCTCTAAATACACAGATGTTAAGTTTAAAAAACTACCAAGAGTGAATCATGTCATTCCTGTTGTATAACCTGCAGTATTTTGTTCGAGATACGTTTTGCTAATTTTGTAACTTATTGCCAATTCCTCTGTACGGAAGACATCTTTGTCAATAGTGAATGCCAGGCATGAATTATTAACAAAGAACATTCTGTCAACTGTGTGGGATGAACAGAAGACTAACAGGCCAGTGTTTTAATAGCTGTAACATTATCTTTTTCTGGGTTAAACTGGCTCTGAAGGAGGTCTGTGTAACACTGCTAGCACTGAAGAACCCAGTGTAAATGTTATTTAAACTCTGTCCATTTACAGACTCCTTAAATGTATTCAAATAGTTACCAAGTGTTAGAGAAATCGTACAACAAATACATACATTTTGTAAGATGCAACGGAATCTACATATAGCAGTAATATGTGCAAAGTTATTTCACAAGCACAATTGCTTCGCAACCAAAGAACAGATGTTGAGTAATACACGGCACACCTAGTACTGGGACAACTGTGACATGTACTATATTAACAGGCCTGGCCTGTGTGAATATAAAAGTGTCACTATCATGTTTTAACTGTCTGTCAGCGTGTGGCAGGTAGTGATGACATGTATTTTCAGAAAAAATTGTTAAATATGAAATCAAATGCAAGGCACACGATCAGCAGTGGCAAAAGGGAACTCATTTTTTCCTCTAAATTAACGATTTAAAAAACAAAAACTAATTAAATGCGAACTGACTAAAAACATTTGGATGTAATGCATTAAAATGCAGTTTCATGGTCAAGATTTGGGAAAATAAGGGCTGCTAGTGCTTCGTAAATTTCAATTCCAATACAAATGCAAAATACGTAATAAACACCTATGAGAAAAACTAGACAAAAGAGAGTGCTAGTTAAAAGACAAAGCATTATTGTTTTTTTTGATACTGGCACAAGCCCAGCACAACTCGAAAATGGCATGCAGATAAATTCAAATATAATATATTTGAAACCTGTTATTCACAGCAAACAACCCTGTAAAGTTATGTATTGTAAAGACTCAACTAAACACTAAACTCCACATCCATCTGCCACTGAAGAAATATTAATGTGCACTTGCCTATGATCCAACAGCATATGTGAATCTCTTGCAACAATAGGCAAACACATGTTGAAAATAAAATGTGAACAAATACATTTGGAGGAATCTTAATATTATGCAGATATAACCACTCAGGTCTTCAAATTTTCAGAAAACAAGGATAGGGAAAATAGGCCAAATACCCTGAATAAATTCACCCATCAACTGTTACAGTACAACATTTTCAAATGTAGGAGCTAAAAAAAAAAAAAAAAAAAAGAATAAAATTACATTAAAAAATTTAAAACTTTGACAAAAAATGTACAGCAATGTATACTTATTTACTATTTATATTTCATTAACATGCTTGCATTCTTTTTTGTTTCAAGTTAAAAACAAATCCTTAGTTAGATCTGTATGTGGTCTTTTAAAAACGTAAAGCTGCTGTATAAAAGCATTCTTATGTATTAGTATTATGAAACTGAATGTCACATTTTAAAAGATCAGAATTTAAGACAAAAAAAAGTTAATCAATTACTAAACATTTTATCTGATGAAAGCACACACACAAATATAGGCTTAAAATGAATTATTCTGATATTTCTCAATTCCAGCACCTTAAATATACCAATCACAATATATAATTAAAAGATATTTTATTCAGCCACCTGCACTGCATGGCATTTTATTTCCCAAAAGAGGACTATACAATTTGACAATTAAATTATTATTATTATTTATTTCTTAGCAGACGCCCTTATCCAGGGCGACTTACAGTCAAACAAAAATGCAATTGTATTTTCTTATTCTTAGAAAAATTATAAGAAATACGTAAAAGAATACCATTTATAATTCCAATCAAAATAATGTTATAGTTTCACCAAAAAAAAACAAAAACAAACACACAACACAACAATGGGATTCTAATCTAAGGGTAGGTATAGAACAGTGTACAGTATTTTTAGTTAGCAGCAAGCCATGGGGGAAAACACTTCTTGGATAACCAACCAACCAACGTCAGAATTAATATTTCCATGAAAGCGTCAGAAGGTGCACTTAAGCATGTTAGAGGCTTTAACACGTAGAACACGCCAATGAAACCATTAACTTATCAGTATGCGGTGCATGGTGCACTCTAGAGAGCTGCATCTCTTTGAAACAAATATTATTGGACAGTTTGAGTTTAATATATTTAGTAACCAAAAAATAAATAAAATAATGACATTTTAAACTCCCCTTTTTACAACAAACAAAAACTTTTGCAAATCTTAGTAGTTACTCTACATATAACAACTCCACACATTTATTTTATTGGTTAAGCACACTTAGTGCTAAGAAAAAAAAACAACATTTGATCTATGGAAAAATCCTTTTAGCATGTATGCGAGACACTGCCTGATATTCTGCCTAGTGTAGCGTTTATCTTTTAACAATATAACAATGTGCTGTCTTTAGCACATGGCAATGTAAGGATGCTTCAAGGCTTGTCCGATTCCTACAGTGTAGCTCTCTTGGTATACAGGATAAAGGTCTTGCCCTGTTACATACCAGAGGGGGTCTATGAGCAACTGGTACAGCTCCTCTGGTGTGTAGCATACATTTTTTAAAATCTCTCCATTAACACGCAGACAGAAGTGCCAAAAGCTACTCAAGTTCAATACAAATGGTGGGAAAAATAATCCACGACCCCCCCCAAAATACGGACAATGTTATTTGTGTTAATGCGTGGCATTTTCTGTTCAGGACATCCTGTCATTTTCACTTCCATCAGTTTAGTTCTCTAGTTAAGTACTGTTTGTAGGCCGATAAATATATAAAAAAAACTATTACAAAAATATTCAAAACAATTCTACATCTTGGTACACTGGAATTCAAAATGCCTCTGAAGGAGATGTGAAAGCATTTTAAAATTATTTACTAGGTTAAAAGGGGGACCTGATGCCTTAAATACATCAGATTTCATAATCCAGGCCATTTTTTGTGGTAAAGTGGTATTGATTTTAGCAAATGCTTAAAATATACTATTTCTCAAAGAGTGTTATTTGATTAAAGTTGTGGATAAGAAATATTACACTAATATTTTTTCCCCCTGGTCGTACAATTTGTTAATTTAATAAGGACTGCCCTTCATGTCCTGGAATAAAAGAGATCTTCTTCTCATTCTTTGTCCTGCAATATGTTTCTAACCTTTACAACATGAAATGTACTAAATGAAAATAGGAAACGGAATGGATCACTTCCCCCACACAATGTAATATAACAACCACACACATATAAATGATACCACTGAAACTGAAGTCTGCAGGTTAAATAAGAAACCCATCAAGAAGCATTAACAGGCGCTGAAGGTTTCGTGAAAGTTCATAAGTCTGACTTGACTAGTAAAACTTCAGCTCCCTTGCCAGACTAATAAACGTGACAATGGATAAAAAAGGGGTTCTACATTTCTATACCAAGAAGTCCAGCAACAAAACTATTACAAATATAAAATTAATAAAAAATAGTAAATTAGGAAATCACTTGACCACTGCTAATGACATATGAAATTAAGCAGAAAGTAGCATGACAGGGAGATTTAGAGGAGGCTTGTAAACTCCCAAATAATTTCAACTGGTTTCAGTTGTTCTGTGGTTTACTTACTTTCTGCTTTTCCAGATTCTACTCAGCATCGTTGGCTAGGTGTTGGAGTAGGTGATAAATGAGATACGCTGACAGACACAGTGGTGCAGGCATGGCGATGTTCCTTTAGATTCTAGAACTGCTAGTGCAAATAAGCCTGGCTCTTTTACACAGTGGTTAAGAAGCCTACTGTTATACTGGCATAACCATGAACTCACAGAAGACAGCTAAAGCTTCAGACTTGTGAACAACTATACTGTAGAATGTTCAGTCAGCTTGGCTTCTTGCACTGAAATACATTGATATGTTTCTCAACAGGGAGAGTGACATATATTAATATGGTATTGTTTATTGTGATAACTTCTCTGGCAATCTTATTGTGTTCAAACAGCCAGCAGTATTTTAATGAAAGGATAAGGGGTTTATTAGACATATGTAAAACTGTATTGAAAGTATGATACACAGGAAAGTATGCTCCACACACACAGATTTTGATATGTTCCATACTTTGTGCTAAAGAAACTGACCCTGTTCAGTATTGGTCAGTACTAAAATAATGTCAGTGCCAATTCTGCCTTATGTACTGGACACCCGTGTGAAGCTGTCACAATCAAGGTTTTGAATCCTAGTGCACAACCCCTGTAATATGGTCAGCTTACAGACATTTCGGTAAAGACACAAAAACCTGAGAATTAAAAACAATATTGGTAAGAAGAAGAAAGAAGACCAAAGTCAAGAAGTAAATGAGGTATTTGTAATAGGTAAGTAAATAAAAAAAAAAAAGCTGTCACTTTTCTCAAACATGTGGTTTTCATTTGACAAATAAACAAGCCGTTTGTGGTTAAACTGTCTAAATCGACTATTATCAGTCTTCCAGTGCATTCGAAATGTACAGGATATTTCAGCTTCTGTGGCACATCAGCTGACACACACACAGAGAGAGAGAGAGAGAGAGAGAGAGAGAGAGAGAGAGAGAGAGAGAGAGAGAGAGAGAGAGAGAGAGAGAGAGAGAGAGAGAGAGAGAGAGAGAGAGAGAGAGAGAGAGAGAGAGAGAGAGAGAGAGAGAGAGAGAGAGAGAGAGAGAGAGAGAGAGAGAGAGAGGCTTACAGCAAGGACTAATATTTCCAATGCAGCAGCACTAACACTACATCTGTTTCTGCTGGTAGCGGCAGTTAAATTGAAATATTTCACAGCGTGTGTCAGAAACCTGCAGAATGGTAATTATGACAGATCTGATTAAGCCAGAGTGCCACCAGCTCCCCGGCCGGCTCTGGTTGTGCAGGTGTGACCTTGTGCGTGCCTGCGTGTGTAAATAACATTAAATTACAAGCGAGAGGGCGAGAGCGGCAGTGACATCACAAAGCAGAGGCACTCTCAAGGGGGATACCCTAATGGAATATTTTCCCTCAGTCTAATAATACAGTTCATATTGACTTGAGGTAATTAGTGGGATCATTAAAGCAGTTTTCCTGGCGTATTTGGCTGCCTGATCAGATTAGTGAAAATGTTCTTCAGAACAAGCCCTGTGTGGTCTGCCAGAGCAGAAGGAAATACAAAACAAAAAAAAAAAGCACAGAAGGAAATACAAAAAGTAACAAAGCAGATTTTTTGGAATGATAAGCAGAGCTGGGTTTGCGCTTCTGCCTTGTAAAGCCAAGGCCCCAATCTTTATTAAAGCAAATAGGGACAGGGAGCAAAAAGGATCATACTGACGTTTTGCTGCTGAAGATTTTGGAAACCTAAGAACCACCGGTCGTATCGTCTGGGGTCAGTTTTTTTCTGGAAAAGGGAAAGAAACCAATTCTGCCTTTTAATGGAGTTGTTTTTTTAAAAGAGGTTAGAGCTCATGAACCGATACATTAATGTACATGTGTAGGACCCTGGTTCAAGAAAATTTACATGTAATAACACAGCACATTCTCTTTGTTGCTGTTTCCCAGGAAACCTGATAATCAAGCAACAAGCTTAATAAATCAATGAATAAAGAAACCTGGCCTTTCCTTCTGTTGTTGATCTCTTCCACTATCTATGACATCAATTCAGAAAAGGGCATTACAGCCATTGTGAGGGTGTGTCATTTCTTGCTTCTTTGACTAAAATCAATCAATCCGATCAATATACCAGGACCTCCCTTTTCAGTCCAATAATGCATATTATAAAATGTACATAAATAACCTTGGAACCCCTCCAAATGATCTGGTGCATTCAAATTTCAGGATTTTCTTTTACAGCATTGAATCATGCATGGTAATTTTCTGATGCTTGGACAAAGAATTCCTAATGCCTTAGCTTAAATGCTCATACTCTTTCCATGCAGGAAATAAATTTCAATTTATAATAAAAAAAAAACCAAACAAAAACAAAACACACCTCACCATCCATGTAAATGGATACAGGGAGTGCATAAGTTAGACACACAAAGCACATCACATTAAGCATTACTTGCTGGTCGTGCGCCATCAGTCCTTGTTATAAAACCAATAATACATCTGTTTACTTCACAATTTTTGATACAAGACCTCCACCTGTCCTCTGTGCGGGACACACAGATCTGAGCTAGTTCAAAAGGAGGGTTAATTGTTTTAACAAAATATAATATAAAAGGCTATTTTGGCAGCAGAGAGACTGGCTCCCAATTCCCAATAGGCTCTGGTAAGCATGCTCCCTGCCCGGAATCCTAACGTGCCATGCTCCCTCACAGATGGCAGACTTTGACAGCTCCCATCCGTGGCATTGATACTCCACAGTTCTGCACAAGATCAGTGACATTCCATCTCATTAGAGCCATGCTAATTATCACAGTTAGTTTCAGGGGGAAAGCATGTGTTGCAATGGTCAATTTCAAGGAGTCTGTGCATCAACAAACAGGTAATAAGGACCATGCTCCTCATTATGTGACAGCAGGCTGCCTGTGATCTGATTTATGGAATCAGATACACTCAGGATGAACCAGGGCATGTGAACATGAAAACAATTTGTATTAATGAATACAACTGACTTTTTTTTTAAATAACGTTGCAGTAAAACCAAATCCCTATATTAGCAAGTCTTTGCTCTAAACGATATCAAGCGAGCTCCGCTAAGACAGAGGTTTCTAACAAGACAAAGTTGATGGGAATGCCCTTCATTTGTGAAAAGCCCTGGGCCTCATTGTGGTTTCTCCTAACATGTATGTATGTCTCTGATGCCAATTTGATCAGCTCCAAGTTATTTTATTAATCTAGCTAATTGGAATGCAGTCAAATGATCCGTAAGGAAATGTTTCTAGATAACATCCATGTTATATTACTTCATTTGTGATCTTCAACTGTGTAGGTTTCCTGTAATATTTCAGCCTAAGCTACCCTGTAATCACTGAAACCGGCACGATCCCTAGTCACCAGATGCTAAAATGAATTCCTCAACTCCACAGAAGGAAAATAAAGATACTACTACCACACAAAGTCAAAAATGCATTTAATATCTTTATTCACAATATACCTGCCACATCTGGAATAACTTCAATAAATTATCAAAGCTCTTCCACAATACCTGGCAATATTTTGTATTCAGTTTTGAGATCTGATATCAAATTGTCAGTAGATTCCAGATATAAAGGGTATATTATCAATAAAGACTCACATACACACACACACACACACACACATATATTACAGTGTGTCAACAACACAAACTGTGAAAAGAACTTGAAATAGATAAACTTTGGTACAGAGAGACCTAATCTAACAATGACTGGCCCCCAGTGGAAACCATATGGCCCAACACAGGTTCAGTGCACTGTTCCGGGTCTACTGTGATCTCCTGGGACTACAGCAGTAAGAGAAGTGTTCTCCCACACCGTCCCTGTGAATGATGCATGGTGCACAAGAACACAAGTGCCAGCCTCTCCCCCAGCATGCCAGAACTCCGTTCTGCGTGCCATGACTGAGAATGCCTGTACTGGATACAGATTAGATATGCACATGCTGTCTTCTGATAGGGTTTCAAGTCAGCCCCCTTATGGGTTAGGAAGTGCCCCAGCTGCCCACAGAGTCTATTACTAGATGGAGCTTCTGATAATGAATCTCTCAGGCACCCTTTTAGCTACATAATTAGCACTGTTCTTACCTTGCACTGAATTCAAACCAGAGACAAATGGGGAGATCATGGCAGATGTGAAAGCACAATGCGCTCACGTTAAAGTGGCCTTTACAAAATGCCATCAATCTTTTTAAAAAATGTACGAAAAACACATGATTTACTCCTATTTTTGTCCAAGGATAAACTTCTACGGACCTCAAACCCCCAGCTAGATTAACCCTTTGCAGTCCTATGTCGGACCTGGTCCGACATTGCAATTATTCCTATCCGGTCCAATGTCGGACCCTGTCATCATCAAAAAGACGCACAAAATGGGTTTCTAGTCGTTTTTTCTCCGGAAAAAGCCGAGAAAACCATTCAATGGCCGAGTGGGAGCGACAGCAGCCGAGACAAGCTGGTAAAAAAAAAAAAAAAGGGCGTATCTCATGAATAGTCATACTTGCCCCTGGCATCTGATAATGAAGGCCATAAGGAAACAAGCTGGCTGTGACTGCATCAGCGCTCAGAGAATATCACAGACATTTGCAGAGCTTTTTTGAGATGTTATAGTAATAAAATAATGCCTTGGATCGCATTATTGAGGCGTTTGGTGATAAAACGAGTGATCAGGAGATGATTGATCGGTATGTACGACTATTATTATTTATTTCTTAGCATATGTGAAAGCTACAGTGAACGAAAGGGTGGGGCGGGGCTGGAGATGCCTAGTGAGTGCTTTGTTGATATGCAGGGCCTTTTAAACCCGTTTGACTGTGGAAAAAAAACACTTTTAAACAGCGCGTCTAAAATTAACTGCGTGTGTGAAAATAAAATTGGACCTGACGCGCCCTACGCGCACTTAATAAATGGACTGTAAAGGGTTAATGTAGAGTTAAAGCGTGGCAGTATATAGATCTGCCAATGTTTAGAGCCTTAAAAGACAATTTCTAGTACAAAATCTTTATTAAAACTGTAATTAAAAATAAATCTCCAGCAA
Source organism: Acipenser ruthenus (assembly GCF_902713425.1). Taxonomy (NCBI): domain Eukaryota; kingdom Metazoa; phylum Chordata; class Actinopteri; order Acipenseriformes; family Acipenseridae; genus Acipenser; species Acipenser ruthenus. Next base: position 5,445,338 of record NC_081192.1, on the reverse strand, counting down.
CTCCATTATTAGGGATTTAAATGACAGTAATTTTACACGTACAAGCCATGATTCATAGCTGGGATGCACTCTCTGGGATAGATCACAGTGCCATGATGTATGCCACACCAAGAGATATGCTAATGTAAACACACTTGTTTTATGTTTAAACAGCTTCTGGTGCTCTGAAACCCACAATAAAAGGAGACGTGTCATTGTAGAAATGATTGGTTTGACAGCGATTGGAGGTTATGCAACTAGAGAACCTTGTACATGCTTAAAACATGGGACTTTTTAAAATTAAATCAAGATTTTGAATAACTAACCCTTCCTTTTGCAGCAATTTTAGATAACTTTGCCACAGACGTTTATTTTTAAAGATTTGATACGGTTATATAGCAGCTTTAGAGGAAGCTTTGTGTATTAAAGAAAACGACCTTCCTTCACCCTTTAAGGACTTTATTCCGTTAGTGCTTTTCAAATTGAGTCTGAGCAGGAGCAATAACCAACATCAACGTTGCTGGCTCATATTCAAACGTACCTGGCTCTTAGAAGCTGCAACCTTAGCAAACAAGGCTTGGGAAACTTTAGCCCTCTTCATTTCTTGTTGTATCTCGTCATAAATGGAAGAATTAATATTCAAGACACAGCTGTCTGTTTTGCCATTCCTTTCTGTGGAGATCGGAGACGGTATCACCTAGGTAAAGAAAATAAAGGGATCACTGAAATACACTTGGGAAAATCTTCACCTAACAAAATCTGTCAATTAAACCATAATGATACAGTAATTGGATTAGGAAGCATTACCACTTATAACATTTCTCTGCCCTGCACTACAAAGCTACTAAATAATATACATCTTTTTTTGTAGTTCAATAAAAAAATATATACAACAGGTTAAAAAAAGTATTTGCATTTGGTATATTCTCTGATATGTATTACTATTTTTTGTCAGGGAAAGCTTTTGGCAAGGGTTATCTCTATATAAATTACGCTTTTCAACTATTCTTATGCATACATTTTTTTGATGTTTTTGTTTTTGTACACATGCAAGAGACACCCACCTGGATCCTAGAACTCCAATCGTCAGGCCTTGTATTATTACACTCTTCTCTTCTTGGCTGGCATTTAAAAAAATGTATATTTGATTACTCATATTACACACACTCTTCAGTAAAAGCAGCTCAGTAGTAATACAAAAACAAAATACCTACACCGATTCTTCAGAATACTACAACCAAAATGAAAAATATATTCCACATTAAAAGCTATTTTAAAAGATCCCTACTGCCCATGCGTTTAACCCTGGATTCCTGGCTGAAAAACAAATCTGCCTGCACTAAAAAGGCATATATATTTTAAAAAGGAATATCTTACAACAGAGCTTTTCATGGCAACTTGGAACCCCACTGTTAGAATCAATTTCTGGTTTGGCTGTTTTAACTCAATTCGTAGGTAGATTAACTCATGTACTTGCCAACCTACAGCTGTGCTTGTAATACACTCAAGACTTGTGACATGACCTTAGCATCATGCCCAGGAGAACACAAGGTCGAAACTTCAATCAAGTCCTGTGAAGAAGTTGCAGCTTTTATACTCTGGAGTATGATACTAAGCCCGTACTGAACACTGGGAGGGTATTTTCAGCAAAAGAATGACGGTCAGGCTAGCAAGTAGAAGAAATGCAGTTCTACCCCCAGCCATGAATACTCACAGCAAATTAAAACAAAACATCCTTATAAAAAAATAAGCATTGATAAAAAAGAACACTTTTAGACCTTGACAAAATTATGCAAAACAAATGCATTATTGCAAATGGAGTACTAGCCCACTTCCAAGTCAAACTCACAAATTGTGAGTGTTTTTATTGATATTGGTACATTTAATACCTAAAACAAACAAACAAACACACACTTCTGGTTTTCCCTTTCACTTAGCCCTTATACTGTAGTCTACTTGAATTCGAAATAATTGTCTTTGTACAAGAGGAAATGTGATACTAATACAGCAGGCCTATAGTAACTGTTGATCAGCTGGCAGACTATTGCATCTGTATATGTCTGATGCACTGGAAAATAATAACCTAGGAGGTGGGACTGCCTCCACACAATACAATTATAAAACCACAAAGGGCCTTGGCTGCTCAAAGCGAGCATACTCCGTGTTTGAGCTCCTGACGGTACAAGAAGCTGGTATGGTTGGATCAAACACATATACACTTATTGCCTTTGTTTGAAGGGGCCCAGCTTATTGAGATGTGCTGGGGCAGAAGGTGATGGGATAAAGATTTAAAAACAGACTTTCTTGGGTTCAGCAGCTCAATATCAAGGTGCTTGGTGATGCTTCCTTCACAAACACAGCAGCGTTTTAGTTTGGCGAGACCGTGAGAGGAGCTAGTTAAATATTTTCTGTCTCTCTGCCCATAATTAAGTCAGCTAGTGCAGCTGCATTAGACAAGTCCCCTCTACAAGACAACCCTTCTCATCATCCGTCTGGTGTTTCCAGGCACAGAGTCACAGGGAACAAAAGGGATATAAAACAAAAGCAAAACACACAAAATAAAACAAATCAAAAAGATACTTTAAAAAAAAAAAAAAAAAAAAAAACAGAAGATGAGAGCAAATTCATTTGTAGCAATGCCTCTCTCATCATGCACAAAAAAAAAATCTTTATTTACTGTTTTTTTTCTTTTCTTTCTTTTAAACTTTGGAGGCACAACTAGTGAAAATGTGACTGGCTCAATGTATTTTAAAGGACTGCAACCAAAATTGCTTAATTGAAGACATATAGCTCAGTGGAGTTCCATTTGTTCCCAGTTTTACAGCAGATGCACGGAGGGGGAAACAAGAAGGCTATGTAACTGTAACAGTTTGATTGAGACAGGATGACAGACAGCCATTAGCTTTGAGGACTATGGTACGTCACACTACTGGCAATACATAATGATATAATAAACCCTGACATTCAGAAAATCTGGCATGTTAAGAGCAATCAAAGCCAGAACTGTGCACACCCAGATGCCACATGTTTGAAACCCGGTCGAGCTGAATTACTAGCGTGCCGTTCTGAAGATCCCACCGAGATTACCGTGTGGAGCAGCCATGGACAGAAAGAAAGAGGACTCCACTTAGTGAATGTGAATTCTATTAAAAGAAAACACTTTCTGCTTTGGCTGGCCAGATATTGCTGTTTTCTGATCATCAGATTAAAAACGTAATTGGTGTGTATTTTTTGAGGGGAGGGGGGGGATATTTCACATCTTTATAAAATTCAACAGCCTAAAGTAAACGTCATCAGATATTAATGTGGAGGGGTTGATGACAAACTTCTCAACAATTAAATGTAAAAAAATTAAAATGTCCAAGTATGGTTTCGGATGAATAAAACTTAGGGAAACCGAGAATAGCAGAAGCAGCTATAAAAATTGTATCACTAATCTAATTTGGCTGAAAACTTGACACGTTTGCTTTCGTCCCATATGCCCCATTCTTCAACGAAAGATTGACTGACTACTTTTGGTTTCTGCCACTGTACCAAAACACAGGCCTTTCTGTGGCTTACCTGTACGGGGCGATTGGGAGGAGTGCTTATAAGAGGAGCAGGTCCCATGGCTGAGGCGGCAGTCAGGCTCCTCTCCCTCTCATCCTGGTAGATGCGGTCCCGTTCTGCCTCTGGCAGCTGCAGGAAGTTCTGCATTGCCCTCAGGTTGACCAGCAGAGACTGAGAGGCAGTCTTGGGGTCCTCTTCCTTTCGGAGGATTTCTGAGAGCAAGCCCTTTTGTGAAATAAATACGCCGTCAATATATAAAAAAATTAAAAAAAAGAAACCCTCAGCGCTGTTTTCCCACAGTATGAACTAGCAGACTGACTCGCTAATCATCCTCCTTTCATTTCCGCTACATTTCAAATTTGAAGTCAGTCCTGTGGAAGAATAGGTTAGTAATTACTTAGGTAGCAAGGAAGAAAGCCTGCATTGTGTCCTTAGTTTTATAAAACTTGTCTTACATTCTGAAATTCTGAATCTGGATAACTGGTATAATTTCTTTTAAGGACCTAACCTACCATGAAATCCTGACAATCAAACAATTGTAGGAAGCTAATACTAAATAGCATCTCTGGAACACTGAGAAAAGTGTTACACTGGAGTTTGCACTTTTCATCATGAATAGACAGAGCTCAGAGTTAAAACGATTCTTTGATAGCTCATGCCTCACTTGTTTTGTTGGTAGGTACTGGCGGCTATACTCTTTTGGCAAACACAACTAGCTAGGAATCACTTGTGTTGTACAGTATTTAATATTATATATATATATATATATGTATTACACACACACACCTCAAATTATTGGCACCCTTGATAAAGGAGCGAAAAAGTCTGCATAAAATACACAGGTAATGAGCTATATTTTATGCTCAAATATATGGGAAAACCATATTCTTTTATTCAAATACAATTGCTCAGAGAAAAAGTTTATTAACAAGTAATAAAAGATTCTCTCAAAAAGATAAGTGTCACAATTCTTGGCAACCCCTAAAGATTCTTATAATTAAAATCAAACAAAATTAAATCTGCATTAACATTCTTCTTCTTTAAGTTCATCTCAGTCTTAAGGAACTGTATTGTGGCCTTCCATGGCTTCCTGTTTCACTGGGTTATAAAACTGAGGTAACACGCATATGAAATCCATTTGCCATCCATCACCATGGGGAAAGGCAAAGAACTCACAAATGAAAAGAGACAAATGGTTGTTGACCTTCATAAATCAGGCAATGGGTACAAAACAATAGTTAAAAAACGAAATATACCACTTACCACTATTAGGGCAATAATTAAGACGTTCAAAACCACTGGAACAGTGGTAAACTTGCCTGGTAGAGGATGCAAATGTATCTTGCCCCCACGCACAGCGAGGCAGATGGTTCGGGAGGCAAAGGGAAATCCAAGGGCCACAGTTGGAGAATTACAGAACTTGGTTGCATCTTGGGGTCACCAAATCTCCAAATCTACAATTAGACGCCACCTCCATGCCAATAGGCTATTTGAAAGGGTTGCCAGAAAAAAGCGCCTTTATTGAGAGCAACCAACAAACGTAAGCGCCTGGAGTTTGCTAAACGGCATTGGCACTTCGAATGGAACCGGGTGCTATGGTCAGATGAGACGAAAATAGAGCTCTTTGGCCACGCACACCAGCGGTGGGTTTGGCATCAAAAGAAGGATGCGTGTGCAGAAAAGAACCTCAGACCTACTGTAAAATATGGTGGTGGATCTTTGATGTTATTGGGCTGTTTTGCTTCCACATTTTAGCCAAAAACCTGGTTGCCTCTGCCAGGAGGCTGAAACTTGGCCGCAAGTGGATCTTCCAGCAAGACAATGACCCCAAGCACACATCAAAATCCACAAAGAAATGGTTAATTGACCACAAAATCAACATTTTGCAATGGCCATCTCAGTCTCTGGACTTGAACCCCACTGAAAACCTGTGGTTTTAATTGAAGAGGGCAGTCCATAAGCGCAGACCGAAGGATATCAAGGATCTGGAAAGATTCTGTATGGAGGAATGGTCTAAGATCCCTCCCAATGTGTTCACCAATCTCATTAAACATTATAGAAAAAGACTCAGTGCCATTATCCTTGCAAAGGGAGGGTGCACAACGTACTGAAAACAAGGGTGCCAATAATTGTGACACTTCATTTTTTTTGGAAATAAATTTATAATTTGAGAAATGTGTAATTTTGGTTGATTCCACTGAATCATTAATAAAGTCAAATATATTCCACATGTTGGAAAATTACAATATAGCTCAGTACTGGTACTATTTATTTTATACAGTCTTTTTTGCTCATCTTTATCAAGGGTGCCAATAATTTTGGAGGCGACATATGTATGTGTATGTGTATGTGTATATTTTATATATATATATATATATATATATATATATATATATATATATATATATATATATATATATACACACACACACACACACACACACACACACACACACACACACACACACTTTAACTTATTAGAAAAATAAATCACCTTCCAAAACAGCATTTGTGGCAATACTCTTAAGGGACAACTAATTGAATTTATATTTAACCAAGATTTTTCCACATAGTTTTTAATGTTTTAAATCATGAGACAAATACTGGTAGTCTTGGCAGTCCCACCAAAATGTGTTGATTTCTTTCGAACAGGAAGGGTTTGCCTTTGCAGGTTATCTTCTTTTTTTTGTAATGCCAGTAAGGTTCAGGTTAATAGGGCTGGCATCTGGGAGTACACACGTGTTAAACAGCAGGCATGGCTGTAATACTGCACAGAGATACAGGACAATCTCAATGACAAGGCTTTCACCCCCCTCAGTGCTTTCCAGCTGCAAAACTAAATACAATTCGATTTAGGTATTAAATCAATTTAAGAATGTCAACGGCAAAAAACTATGTCTTTTCATAGTTGAAACACAGCTCTCCTAATTTCACTGATGCTGTCACAGGTTAATAGGATATAAGAATGTTTGTGCCATTTATTGGAATTAAAACAGAACCCCAATAGGTTTAAATGGGAGGCAATATAGTTATAATGTGGTCATTATGAAAAAGAAAACATTTGTAATAGATAAGTTTTATTTCTGTACAACATTTCCACCTCAACTGGTGGAAAGGTTTCCTGTTTTTTTTAAACAAAACAAAACAAAACAAAAAGCAACACAAAATAATCAAAAGTACACACAGAGTTTTGCTACCACACACATTTCCATCAGGCCTAGCTGCAGAAGCAAAGTGTCATTGGTAACTGCATCTGCGGCTTGCTATGTTAAGCCCTAATTGGGGATTGATTCACTGTTGGAAGTGGTCATTAAAAGGCTGCTCCCCGATAAAAGACAAAATTTAAAAAAGTAGGAAAGGGTTCTGATATTACTAATCCATTTAATTTTTTTATAGCTCCAAACCAATAATCTGGAGATACAAAAAAAAAAAAAAAAACAGGCATTTACAGAGTTATTATTATAAAACATAAACATAAGTTATTATAAAATGTTACAGCAAACTTGAAATCTGCAGCTGTTTAAGAGCTGAAAACAAGTAAAAAGGTCTAATTAAGCAAATTAATAGTTTAATTAAGGGTTTAGTTAAGTAATTGAGAACTCAGTTGGAATGAAAACCAGAAGACAGCGGGGTTGGGAAGCCCTGGGTTAATCACTAACCCCGATAAGCCTCAAGGGTACTAATACAAAAGACACGATCATTTCTAGTTTCCTTCACTGTATGGTCTGAACCAATATGTACACTGTGAAACCCAACACACAATACTTGACCGGGAGATTGCCAGGTCTTTATATTTATATATATATATATATATATATATATATATATATATATATATATATAAAACAACAACACAAGGACCACTTTACAAGTCATTACAAGCAACATTCATTAGAATGTTGCACAAAAATGTACAATAAATATTATCAGAGATTTCAAAAGCTCAATATGAATTCTTTAAACTGTAGATAAATTAAAGAAGCGGCCAATTTGCACAAAAATATCGCCTGTTGGGTCTCCACTTATCTCCTCTTTGAACGAAATCACTGATTCAAATAGATTTTTTATCAGCCTCACAACTTCAAAGCTCCTGCAAAGAAACGTGGTTTGTGCAACCTCCCAAAAAATATGCATCACATCTTTAGACGTTCTCTTTCTTGCCATAAACTGAGATCACATGTTTTAGTGGTGGTCCGTGACCAGGCCCCACCTACCAGCCCGGATGTTTGCCAGGTGTACTGGAGCAGAGGCATTCTCACCTGACGACAAACAAAGTCATCATGGCAGTCAATCTTAAGAAATTAAAGATGGACTGTTTTAATAATTCATTGTAACAACAACAACAACACAGCTGGTTAACTCAAGGCCATAATGAATAAATAAATCAACTCAGGTTGAGAAAAATAATATAAAGGGGATCTAAATTTGCCATCAACTTTTATTTTTTTGGTCTGGGCCTGTATTCTGTTAAAAGCTATGGACTTGTATCATAAGGCTTAAATGACTGTGAATGTACACATCCTTTATTGTGAAGGAAGTTCCAAATCCATGACTAATGTGTATCCTTTCTTTCATACACAATGCTAGTTTAGAGACGGTTTTTAATTTTGCCATAAAGGATTATTTCCCCCATTTTTATGAATTCAGTTTATTCATTTTCAGAATGGTGCAGTCAGTCTTCGGAACATCTACAATGTACTAAGCGTGCCCCCCCCCCCCCCCCTTTCCAATTCGATGGAAACTCTGTGGCTTGATAGAGTTCACATCTGATCACAATCTCCAGCAAAACAGCTTGCAGTATGTACATGCAGTATTAAGAGTTCATTCAACTCTACCACAGTTAACACATCTAGGTTTTTCAGTATTAACTAAAAGTATTGATCTATGATTACACACCACATTATTTCTCAATACTCTAGAGCAAACAGGGACACATTCTAAAATATGCTAATTATTACCTTTAGTTGTTTATATAAAAATAAAAAATAAATAAAACCACGAAGCCCACATTAACCAAAATCTGTCTTATTTTGCTTCTCTCTCTAGGCCCATAAAATCAAACGTCAAAAAGTAGATACAAATCTCAACTTGTTTGATATTACAATTTTTTGAGATTGAGATTAAAGTGAGAACCTAACTCCCCCTTTTTGCATGCATTCACATGGAAGAGGTTCTCTAGAGATACAGGTATATGTAAACATGGGCCACATAGTTACGCATGTAAGCATAGACAGACGGGCACCACTTTATAGCCACAGATTCTGATACATAGTCCCGTTTAAACATGTACACAGTCAGGCTTAATGATCAGCGGGGGACAGCAATGCTACCAGCAGCATCTGCATACCCCCTAGCTAAGGATAGAAACACTACAGGATTGGTTTTGTTTCCATGAACAATCAAGTCACAATGACTTGCAGTTCACTGCATGCAAAAACAGCAGCTCACAACAAGTGGTTCCAATATAGCTTCCAAAGACTCAGCCAATCAAGTGTCAGTACTCCGAAAAAGACGGCCGCCATTACCTACATTAACATCACGTGGAACCAATGAAGGATATGAAGATTAAGCATTAGTTTTCCCTTCCAACCACCAGACAGAGTGTACAGCTATGGCCAAACGTTTTGCATCACCTAGAATTTTAGGATCGAGACATCATATAAAAACAAAATGAACATAATTTAGATCTTTTATTGAACATGTAATCAAAGAAACTACAAAAATATATTGTAAAGTGTCTACCAGAAGCCAAAATTGTAGTATAGTATTTCATGTTACATTTCGGAACGTCACAAATGCCAACGTAACATTATTCAGCACGTTTCATGATTTTGTGAAGCAAAATGTGTTAATTGTACAGGGTGATGCTTTTGGCTATAGCTGTAGTTAGGATCCCATCAGTCTCCAGAACTTGTGCCATGTCCACAAACCTTTCACTGGTTGAAAAGTTCAAGATATTGAAGTTCTAATTAAAAGCAATATACCCCAGACTGACAGTGGTCCCAAAACACTGGAGCTGGGAACCGCTGTGCTTAGCCGCCATGCACCTTTGTAAGAGAATAACAAAAGCATTAAAAAAGAAAGAACAAGTTCAAGGTCTTACCTGAGTTCTGTTAAAAGCCACACGTGCAAACACTGCCTGGGAGATCCCTGCCCGCTTCAGCTCGTCACGAACCCACTGGTAGACTTCGGAAGACACCTCGCTGTTGGAGGAGACTTGCTGTTCTAGTGGTTTGTTCAGGGAGCGGCTCACAGGAGGGTGGTTTAGGTACTGCTGGCTGAGGGACTGCTGCGCCAAGAGTCTGTTCACTGCATACTGCTGGTTTAGGAGCTGGGCCATGACGAGCTGCTGGTTGACCAGCTGTGGGCTGATTGGCGTGGATACAAGTCCAGGGTGCAGGCTGGGTAACTGGGCCCGCACCGGGGGCTGCCCGCCGTGAGAAAGCTGGGCTGGGGAAGGAGGTTGCTCGGCCGTGCTCCCGGGGATTGGCTGCTGGCTGAAATTCACATGGTTAGCACTGGGCGGAGAAAGATCAGAAAGGCTTTCCATTTCAGCTGCAGGGTGGAAAAGAAAGAAATGCGTATTTATAAAAAAATTAACAAAAAAAAAATTATATATTATATATTTTAAACTGTTTCAACACTACAGACCATGTTATATGTATGTGAAAGATAACTGGGGTCTCAGGTATGCCCATATATAAAATGTATATAGTTATATACACATCATTCCGTAGTTACGGGGTGTGCCAATACTCGCATTTACCTTTAAGAATTTTGTCGACAGGTATTAAATAAATCCATTCACCCATATGTTGATTTCAAAACAAGAAAAAAATTGACCTTCCATCACCTTGGCAATTGCATACCAATCAATGGCAATAACTTCTGCATTGTGTGTTTTAAAAGCCGTTTGGAAGCAAATTTCTCATCCGGGGTGCTGACATTGTTACTGCCGTACCAAGGCCGTAATATGTTGCAAAACTAGCAAATGCAACTTATTTGCCATGTAAATGTGACCTTTCTTTCAACCTAAATGAAGAGCTGCAGCTGTGGAGACTGGGAGATGTATTTCTTTGTCAAGTTTAATCAGAGATTACATCTTGCCTAGGACTACAATCCCACAATTCACTGCAGAGATCACATTTCTAAGAACAGTAAAATAAATGATTTCAAATCAGAAGTATAAAAAGAAAGTGAATACATATAAAAAATCGCTTAACTATAAATGAGTTTTAGTAAGTTTGATTGACAAGTTCTATATTAAATAACACTGTCAGATTGTTATTGAGGGATACTAACTAACCGTGCAAACAAGGGAAACTGAGGAACTGCATTGTTTTGTGCAGAGTAATAAACACATTTTATTCCATTTGATTAATACCTAACAACTTCCAATTTCTTAAAGTTAATTACTTTAAATATACGAGTACAGGCACACTCCTAATAAATAGTGTTCGAAATAAACGTATTGAAGAAAAGATTATACCTTGCATATTAAATTGGACAGAAGAAGTGATGCATGAAGAATCCCACCTATTTCTGCTTACAGTACTGTTACTGTGCCATAGATATTTTTATATTCAGAATTGAAAATCTAATAGACATTTCACTGGGGATTTGATTTATAGATTGTCAGAAGTTGTCAGTTTCTGTTGCTTAAATGATCAAACAAGAAATCTCTTATTTCTATAAAAGTCCTGCAGGAAAAAGCAGTAACTTCTAAACTAATCCAAGAATGTGTGTTTTCTATTTCTTTAAATACAAAACAAAAAACAAACATGGAATAACATTATAAAAGTGGGGCTCAGCTTGGCATATTTTTATATTATATATATAAATAAATAAATAAAAATAAAAGGTGACCATATGGCTGTGTCAGTGGGACAGTTCAGGTTTTTCAACTCACAACCCAATGTATTCTGGTAAGCGTAGTCCTGCTTCTCTTAAAAGGTAAGAATGGTACCTGAGACAGGTAAAGCGCGAGTTGAAAAACCTGAACAGGCCGAAACTGTCCTGCTGAACACTGAGCCATATGGTCACCTTTATATATATATATATATATATATATATATATATATATATATATATATATATATATATATATATATATATATATATACACACACACACACACACACACACACACACACACACACACACAGTGCCTTGCAAAAGTATTCAGACCCCGGACCAATTCTCTCATATTACTGAATTACAAATGGTACATTGAAATTTCGTTCTGTTTGATATTTTATTTTAAAACACGGAAACTCAAAATCAATTATTGTAAGGTGACATTGGTTTTATGTTGAGAAATATTTTTAAGAAAAATAAAAAACTGAAATATCTTGCTTGCATAAGTATTCAACCCCCACACATTAATATTTGGTAGAGCCACCTTTCACTGCAATAACAGCTTTAAGTCTTTTGGGGTAAGTATGTACCAGCTTTGCACACAGTGTCGGAGTGATTTTGTCCCATTCTTCTTGGCAGATTTGCTCCAGGTTGTTCAGGTTGGTTGGACAACGCTTGTGGACCGCAATTTTCAAATAATGCCACAGATTCTCAATGGGATTGAGATCAGGACTTTGACTGGGCCACTGTAGGACATTCACCTTTTTGTTCTTGAGCCACTCCAATGTTGCTTTGGCCTTGTGCTTGGGATCATTGTCCTGCTGAAAGGTGAATTTCCTCCCAAGCTTCAGTTTTTTAGTGGACTGAAGCAGGTTCTCTTGCAGTATTTCCCTGTATTTTGCTCCATCCATTCTTCCTTCAATTTTAACAAGATGCCCAGTCCCTGCTGATGAGAAGCATCCCCACAGCATGATGCTGCCACCACCATACTTCACTGTAGGGATGGTGTGTCTTGAGGCACGGGCAGTGTTAGGTTTGCGCCACACATAGCGCTTTGAGTTTTGGCCAAAAAGCTCTATCTTGGTCTCATTTGACCACAAAACCTTTTCCCACATCGCAGCTGGGTCACTCTCATGCTTTCTGGCAAACTCCAGACGTGCTTTCAGATGGTACTTTTTGAGTAACAGCTTCTTTCTTGCCACCCTCCCATACAGGCCAGTGTAATGCAGAGCACTTGATGGTTGACTGGTGCACCATTACTCCACTCCCAGCCACTGAACTCTGTAGCTCCTTCAAAGTGATTGTTGGCCTCTCTGTAGCTTCTCTCACAAGTCTCCTTGTTTGAGCGCTGAGTTTTGATGGACGGCCTTTTCTTGGCAGTGCCTGGGTGGTGTGATGCAGCTTCCACTTCCTGGTTATTGATCCAACTGTGCTCACTGGGATATCCAAACACTTGGATATTATTTTGTACCCTTTCCCTAATCTATGCATTTGTATTACTTTATCTCTAACTTCTGTAGAATGCTCTTTGGTCTTAATTTTCCTTCAGATTCACAGCCTGACCAATGATCCTTCCACAGTGGGGTTTTTATCCAGAAAATGTGACAGCAACTTTAATGGTTCACAGGTGGAGGCCAATGGTAAGGTAACTGTGTCCTCGTTAGGGCAATTTCTTTCATCGGTGTAAACTGGGAGCTTCCACAGCACAGGGGTTGAATACTTATGCAAGCAAGATATTTCAGTTTTTTATTTGTCTTAAAAATATTTCCCAACATAAAACCAATGACACCTTACAATAATTGATTTTGAGTTTCAGTGTTTTAAAATAAAATATCAAACAGAACGAAATTTCAATGTACCATTTGTAATTCAGTAATATGAGAGAATTGGTCAGGGGTCTGAATACTTTTGCAAGGCACTGTATATATATATATATATATATATATATATATAATTACACACACACACACATATAATATATATATATATATATATATATACACACATACATACACAGTAATGTGCAAAAGTTTTAGGCAGGTGTGAAAAAATGCTGTAAAGTAAGAATGCTTTCAAAAATAGACATGTTAATAGATTATATTTATCAATTAACTAAATGCAAAGTGAGTGAACAGAAGAAAAATCTAAATCAAATCCATATTTGGTGTGACCACCCTTTGCCTTCAAAACAGCATCAATTCTTCTAGGTACACTTGCACAAAGTCAGGGTTTTTGTAGGCATATAGTCAGGTGTATGATTAAACAATTATACCAAACAGGTGTTAATGATCATCAATTGAATATGTAGGTTGAAACACAATCATTAACTGAAACAGAAACAGCTGTGTAGGAGGAATAAAACTGGGTGAGGAACAGCCAAACTCAGCTACCAAGGTGAGGTTGCTGAAGACAGTTTACTGTCAAAAGTCATACACCATGGCAAGACTGAGCACAGCAACAAGACACAAGGTAGTTATACTGCATCAGCAAGGTCTCTCCCAGGCAGAAATTTCAAGGCAGACAGGGGTTTCCAGATGTGCTGTCCAAGCTCTTTTGAAGCACAAAGAAACGGGCAACGTTGAGGACCGTAAATGCAGTGGTCGGCCAAGGAAACTTACTGCAGCAGATGAAAGACACAACATGCTTACTTCCCTTCGCAATCGGTAGATGTCCAGCAGTGCCATCAGCTCAGAATTGGCAGAAAACAGTGGGACCCTGGTACACCCATCTACTGTCCGGAGAAGTCTGGTCAGAAGTGGCCTTCATGGAAGACTTGCGGCCAAAAAGCCATACCTCCGACGTGGAAACTAGGCCAAGCGACTCAACTATGCACGAAAACACAGGAACTGGGGTGCAGAAAAATGGCAGCAGGTGCTCTGGACTGATGAGTCAAAATTTGAAATATTTGGCTGTAGCAGAAGGCAGTTTGTTCACCGAAGGGCTGGAGAGCGGTACACGAATGAGTGTCTGCAGGCAACAGTGAAGCATGGTGGAGGTTCCTTGCAAGTTTGGGGCTGCATTTCTGCAAATGGAGTTGGGGATTTGGTCAGAATTAATGGTCTCCTCAATGCTGAGAAGTAAGGGCAGATACTTATCCATCATGCAATACCATCAGGGAGGCATCTGATTGGCCCCAAATTTATTCTGCAGCATGACAACGACCCCAAACATACAGCGAAAGTCAATAAGAACTATCTTCAGGGTAAAGAAGAACAAGGAGTCCTGGAAGTGATGGTATGGCCCCCACAGAGCCCTGATCTCAACATCATCGAGTCTGTCTGGGATTACATGAAGAGAGAGAAGCAACTGAGGCTGCCTAAATCCACAGAAGAACTGTGGTTAGTTCACCAAGATGTTTGGGCCAACCTACCTGCCGAGTTCCTTCAAAAACTGTATGCAAGTGTACCTAGAAGAATTGATGCTGTTTTGAAGGCAAAGGGTGGTCACACCAAATATTGCTTTGATGTAGATTTTTCTTCTGTTCACTCACTTTGCATTTTGTTAATTGATAAATATAAACTATTAACATGTCTATTTTTGAAAGCATTCTTACTTTACAGCATTTTTTCACACCTGCCTAAAACTTTTGCACAGTACTATATATATATATATATTATATATATATATATATATATATATATATATATATATATATATATATATATATATATATATATATATATATATATATATATATATATATAAAAAAGCAAAGCTGCATACTTCATGCCTTATGCACAGCAAACCAGTCTGTAGCAACCTCTTTGGTTCCTCACTTGGCAGTTGAAATGATAACATTTATAATGTCCACATCGGTATCACATGAGCAGCGAAAAATGCTTAGACATATACTAGGGCAATGACAATTTAAAACAGTACTGGAACTTAAAATTTGACCCTGGCACTTAAATCTAAAACTAGGTAGGTGAGTGCCAACATGACATTCAGGAACTTCTAAATATAGCCGGTAGAAGAAAGTTACCCAAGTATCACCAACGTAGAAATGACCAAACTAATTACATTTTTGTTTTGAACTTTGAGTTTGAACTATTCAGCAGCAATTGCACTGTTAAATAATAGGTGAGCTTATTAAATCAAATCGGATATATAATTGGTAGGTCTACTTAATATAATTGTTTTACCTAATTAAATATTACTTATTAACTATCATTTGGAAACTTGTGTGAACTTGTACTCATGAAACTCTGGCTCTAGCTCCAAATATGCAGTAACTCGCATTGAAGACAAATTTGTATTATACCGTCACTACTTGTCATCTTAGGTTTGTTTTATAAATTGGGATTCTAACACGAACCAATCACCATAATTCTAGGACACTAGAATTAATAGTTCACTTTGGCAAGTGGGCATTCAACCTTCATAATGACTCTCTTCATTTTATTATGTCAAGACTGGGTTCGTTTTGACATCCAGATAGCATAAAGCTACCCGAGTAGTATTTTAATGCTTGCAGCTCTACTGTATCCAATAGAGCTATGACGCTTATCCTTTTAAATACTATAGCGTGCATGGGGTTGACCCTCCCTGCCTTGAACTAGCACTTAAGTATATAGGAAATACGTAAGGAAGGCATGAAGTGTTTTATTCACCCCACATAGGGACAGAGCCATGCACACTTCTAGCAACAGGGAGTCTAGTTTCTCAGGACTGGAAGAGGCACGAGTTCGTATTGGTTATGACACTACAGTACTCCTCCCAAGAAACCACCTCCCTAACCTAACCTTCAACATTGGATTGCCCATGTAAACACAAAGTAAAGAATCACAGCTGTAAACACTCCCCTTTGGAGGCATGCCAGTACCGCCTCACAGTGAACCCATATGATCTCACCACCTATGAGGTCTCCATTGACTGTAATAGGGCTGCTTTTATTCAGTCTAATTCCTCGCCGTCCTCCTGAAGGGTCACTCACACACACACACACACACACACACACACACACACACACTGGGCAGCCAACAGGGGTCCCCAGTTGTGGTTTCTATTTTCTCACCTACCTATTGCAGTGGCTCTCGGGCTGTCTTGGAGAATGCATGTCTCCAGGTATCCTTCCAACTGGGAGGGCTGGCACGTTACTGTGCAGATACACAGGCAAAAAAAATAAATTAAAAAAATTAACTATGCTTTTTAATATATCGAATATTATTACATGCCACTAATGAGAACTAAACCTACAGTAACAGCCCCAAGACACAAATTGAAAAAAAAAAATAATAATACACTTAATATTACAAATATTAGTTATACTGAATCTACTTCAAGTATGGTTAAGACAAAGAAAATGACCCAGTTTGTTAGAAACACTGCATAAAAATGTGTACCGACAGTATGTGAAATAAGCAAGTTAGCTACATATTTTAATGTCTCTACTTGAGCAAAAAAAGATATGAAAAAAAGAAATGTTTCAAAACAAGATCCTACCCAATCGTTTGACCAAACGACAGCTGAGGTACAGAAGAGCTTTGGTTAAGCAGTTCTAATGGAGTATTCTTTTTCTGCGTCCATTACGCTTTGTTTATAACAAGGTTTAAAAATAAGCGTAATGGATGCTTTGTTGTCATGGTTACTTGTGTAAAGAATAAACATGGTTTTGCTACATATTTGCTAAAATAGGGATGCTATCTTTCCCTCCAAAAACCATATTACTCCAATCTCATTACTTCTAGCTGACATGACATCTAAATCATTCATCTGATTTTACTGCGGACACTACATTTAAAATGACCTCATTACAAAAAAATAATAATAATAAAAAAAAATAATAATAATAGCAGCAAATTAACGGTAACAGATGACAACTCAAGGTATGATGGCATGATTACCAGCACAACATATCTATCTAATATATATATATTCAATTTCATTTTTTTGCTTACCCATCATATCTTTTGTTTTCTTGAAATGTTTATACCATCTCCCGAATTCGTGACATTTTGCTGCCGAGACATTTGCATAGTAAGTGCTGTTCACAATGGAAGAAATCATACTCTGCAATAAAGAAGAGAGCGTTGGTACAAGAAAGACGTCTCGTTCCATCAATTCATAACAACTGCAATGCTGTAAAACATTCAGTTAAAGTACACTAGCATGCACCCTGAGACTATTAAACAGCTTTTTGATTTGGAAACTGCTAACAATACATATTTCACTACAAGTGCCACATGCCTGTCCGGCAACTTTTTATATACAAAATGTCCCATTTCTACAAATGCCACCAAGCCTGATGAAGCATAAAGGACTTTTTTTTTTTAATAGGATTGCAACACTATACTAAACTAGTAGTGCTTACTTAAATAATAATGTGAATGAAAATCAGTGTTATTAAAAAGTTTGGCCTCTGGAAACAAATATTAAAAACAGGCAGCTGTCTGTTTTCCACCTTCTGCTTCATTCTGTTTAAAAAAACCCAAAAAAAACACAAGCCATGCCCATGAGAAATGTTCAAGTGACACAATGAATGGCCCACACTACTTGCTTAATTACCAGGCACATATGATAATGCACCTTTCATATAAAAGGTAAGGAATGGAGATAAAAGTAGGAGCTATCTAATTTTTTTAAAAAAATTTTTTAAAAAAAGCACAAACAAGAGATGTATTTTTATTAAACTGAAGCCATTACTAACACCTTACAGGCCTGAGGGTGAGTAGCAGAGAGCTTGTTTTGACTGTTATAAATATTCAAAAAGACAAAACCATCTGCTTTCAAATTACAGGTACACTCCCATACTATTAGTATACAATCTGAACATTAAAGCATTATTAGTCCTCTGGGTTTCTATAAAAATCATATGCAATAACTGTTAAGTGAAGTGCACGAAGCTTAGCTGTCATTTTATTTATAAATTATTTATTCACATAAGCAATGTTCCCTTGCAAACTGAAAAGGTAGGATACTGTTTGTACTTAGTTAGGTTATGATAGAACTTGAATGCATTGTACTCTTTGACTGTACATTAATATACAAGGAAACTGGAGATAGCAAAATACAGTGAATTTTCATAAACAACTTTTCACTGGTTCATCACTCCATTTTTTTTGCTTGTAAACGTCTGGTTTGGGAAATGCTGGGCATATTTAAATACATATTGAAATGAAAGAGATACATTTGACCAAATCAAATAAAAGTATTGAAATTCTAAACATGCACTTTTAGCACCAAAGAGAGATGTCATACTCCACTACCCCCCCCTCCCCTCCGCCCGTTTAATTATTTAGAGATGTAATATAACTTTGTTTTTGTGTTTATTTTAGATTAAACCAAGCAGACTTTAAAATAATACATCTAGAAGATGGTCAGATGTTTTCTCATCTACAAAAGGCACAGACCAAACACATCCTGAGCCAAATCTAAACATTTTATATAATTCTTTTTTTTTTCATAATGGTATATAATCCAGTAGGAACAATGTCTTATACATCAAAGCGCTGGACTTTTCTAAAAATAAATAAATAAATAAATAAATAAAGCTGGCACTAAGCTTTGAGGCATTTAACACTGGATTTACTGAAGCAGTAAATGACATTATAACAAAATAATATTTTAAAGATGTTCAAACTGCAGTGTAGAACAATCTGCATTCATCATTACCATTATTATCGTTAAAATATTGATGTCATGAATCTCAGCAGGGTCTGCTTAAGACTCCAGTATGCTGTACCAGTGTCTTGACACAGATGTTTTAATAAATGCATTTCATTAATCACACTTCCCATGCAATACATCATCATACCGTCTCGGCTGGATTACTATACTAGTGCCTTGTCTTCCCAGCAAAAAAATGCAATTGTTAGTATTGCCTCAATATTTAAATCAACAGGTACTGAACAGTGCACGGCTTCTTTAACTGACTATTATCAGCAACCTTATCACAATGCCCAGGAAGAGACAGAACACATTATCAGACTAAACCATCTCTTACTTTCCCGTAACGGGTGAGGTTTGCAGATATATATATATATATTTTTAAATAAACAGGTCTACACATGTCTAATAGATCTCCAGATATTTCTCTATTCAGCTCCCAGTATGCCCCTTAACAAAACAAATGCTGCAAATCCAAATTTTAACCTTTCCACACTATTGACGCCAATAGGCTGCAACTTAACCAACCCAGCACTTCTGTTTCTATCAGCTCCAGAAAGCAAGCCAAAGACAGTTTTGATGGCAATTTGCTGCTCCTCAACTAAACATCTGCTCTTTCGGGGGCCAGGAGTGGGGGTGGGTGGGGTTATTTGTTGCCAGTCTCAAAGGGGGTGAGCGAGATCTCTTTGGAGACAAGTGATGAGCAAGACAGCCCAGTCAAATAAGAGTCAACATGCATCAATGAAACAAATGTAAAAAGGGGACACAATACATACATACATACATAGATACATACATAAATAAATAAAATAAAAATGAATAAACAAAAACATTGCTCAGTGTCAATTCATACAACCCCCTCCCCATTATGATAAGCAAAGTGGTTATGGCCATACACAAAGTGAGATTACAGTTCCTGGACTCTTGATCTGAAAGCATCAGCTTACTACATGACTTCTGAATAAGGCAGTGGCTCAGACCCACTTTCAAGATGTGATGAAATTCAGGATGATTCCATCAATGAATTTCAGTTTGTTAACCTCTCTCCTGGGGATTGCTGCAGTGAATGCCAGGCAATCACTAATCTTACAAATAGTTGTCAATCATTCTTTGCTAGTCATACATGGTCTTTCCTTTATGTTATTCCCTTCCCTTTCTAGTCACCCACAAAGCATAAAAAGCCCACCAGCTCACCTGCTGTTGAATGAGCTTCACTATGATATTATGGGAATAATGTGTAGAGACTGGTTCGGCCAGTAGTGTAACATTTTATGTTTGCATCCATCGGGTGTGAACTCTGCAAGGCAGTCAAATCCACAGGGAAATTCTTGCCATGCAAATATTAAGT